>NC_056732.1:893725093-893820650 GCF_019279795.1 Protopterus annectens | reverse complement strand
TCCCAGGAACCAGCAATACTGTCTTCAAAATGAGATATTAATTGGCACATTCAGATGCTCCCTTGCAAAGTTATTTACCAAAATATGAAAAAAATCATAATTTCCATAACCGTAAGTCCCAAACAAACTTTGATATCTGCCTATGAGTACAACATACAGACACCATTCTTTTACGATGTTAGAACAATAAATAATCTTTGCAAAATGAGGTATTACTTAGCACATTCAGATGCTCCCTTGCAAAGTTATTTACCAAAATATGAAAAAAAAAATCATAATTTCCATAACAGTTATTTGCCAAGCTCAGAGAAATTAATTTTACACAACACATTTCATAATAGTGTTTTACTTACTATACTGGTCCGACTTGGTCATGGGTGTTTTGCATTCTTCTCACAATCATGCATGGCTGTCCTCAGGCCATTGTGGAGGTTAGTCAAGAACAACACAATGCCCTCCTCAGTTAGGTGAATGTCATCCCTTCTGAACCGGTGAACATCTTCGGCGGTGATGCCGTTATGGCATATTGTCGATCCACCAACCCTGTGCATGAAGCCATGCATGAACACATTCTGTAAATGTCTGAACAGCAGAAGACAGTCTTACCTTGTCTGTAATAAAGCATGGGTGGACACTGACAAGGGTGCATAGCCAGGGCACATGTAAAGAGAAAAAGCAGGGTAAGGACCGCCGCTCCACTAATATGCCAAGGACAGGCATGGGGCTCCAGATGTTGGTTATCTGTAGTGTCCCATAGCTGTGCCAGCTGCCCACTCAGACTGCTGATACCACTATGGTCTCATGACCTCCTTCAGTGTCAGCAGCCTGCCTTACCTCTGCCTTTTCTGTTTACATGTGCCCATTCAGCAATGGACCTAAGGGATGAGGGACTGAAGTAACTCACTAATTGCTGTCCTGACCTTCATACATTTGCTACTCTCACCTACATACGCTGACTACACCTGAAGGCAGGGAGACTGAGTGGAGAGCTACATCGAGGCAACATGTCAAAAGACCAAGACTGACCCTGGCTGTTTCTTTTTGCATGTTTTTGCATTACATCACAGTGGCACACCCAAGCCCATGCTTACCGAGGACAGCAGCACTATGGGACTGTGCTGTAGATTCTCCAGGTTCCCAAGTGCGATCTCGGTGGATCACAAGATCCGTGCTGGCTGGGTATGCACCCTGTGATGCACCCACCAACCTAAGAGCAGTTGGCAAAAAAAAGTGAAGAGGGACCTTCATTTCATTGGTGCTGAAGTGCTAGGCTGCCTACTGACATGGGGGCACAGAAAGAGCACGTGTACACTGAAAAAGCAGGTGAGGCTCTCTTCTTTACCTATGCCTTTTCCATTTACGTGTGTCCTTTCTGCAATGGCCATTAGGAGTAGAAGGGAGGAGCTAATGTAAACCCTGTTGCCCTGACCTACATACACTGACTACAGCTGAAGGGAGGGAGAATGAGTGGAGAGCTACATCAAGGCAACATGTCAAAAGACCAAGACTGACCCAGGATGTGTCTTTTTGCATGTTTTTGCATTACATCACAGTGGCACACCCAAGCCCATGCTTACCGAGGACAGCAGCACTATGGGACTGTGCTGTAGAGTCTCCAGGTTCCCAACTGCGATCCCGGTGGATCACAAGATCTGTGCTGGCTGGGTATGCACCCTGTGATGCACCCACCAACCTAAGAGCAGTTGGCAAAAAAAAGTGAAGAGGGACCTTCATGGCATTGGTGCTGAAGTGCTTGGCTGCCTACTGACATGGGGGCACAGAAAGAGCACGTGTACACTGAAAAAGCAGGTGAGGCACTCTGCTTTACCTATGCCTTTTCCATTTACGTGTGTCCTTTCTGCAATGGCCATTAGGAGTAGAAGGGAGGAGCTAATGTAAACCCTGTTGCCCTGACCTACATACACTGACTACACCTGAAGGGAGGGAGACTGAGTGGAGAGCTACATCAAGGCAACATGTCAAAAGACCTAGACTGACCCAGGCTGTGTCTTTTTGAATGTGTCCTTTGCCGGAGGGAACCATTACATCACAGTGGCACACCCAAGACCCACAGCACTATGGGAGAAATTTATGGCCATGGTACTCTCCAAAGCATTCAACACACAGGTTGACCTTGCAAGTCGGGCACCCCCATGATGGCTCAGCACGTTTACCCTTGCTGGCACAGTTTTTGCATCTTGATTTATGCCATTTCACTGGAAAGTGAGAGCCATGCTCAAATCGGCTCAAAGCCTCTGGGACAGTAATCTCAGTGCATCTTTTCCTCTTTGTGTAACTGGCAAGTAGATGCAAGCCTAGGTTCCTTCGGAACTGTAACTGTGTTGCCGGAATAATACGTCCAGAGCATGACAGTTGCTGATGTCTGATACTTTCACGAAATATAATGAAAGCATTGACAATGGCCACATCCCATAAGAACCAGAACAAGTACAGCCACCATTTGCGGGCCTTTCTGGCACTGGGATACTGTGTCCTCAGCTGATCTGCTCTGTCCACCCCATTCATGTAACTGTTGTACATGTGTACAACTGGTGGACATGGCAATGATGTATTTCTTCCATCACGCTTTCTCCTGTATGTGCTGGAGACTGGCAAGGTTGGGTTACAGTTAGTTGACAGGAGGAATACTGGTTTGCTATCCTTCCATTCAGTAGCTAGCAGTGGTCCACTCTGCAATTGCTTGTAGTAGCCTCTAGCTGCTTTTCCAATGGCCTGTCTGTTGAATATAAGAGGCCACCCTGACCTATCGGTGCGCATTATTCCACAACAGTATAGATCATCTTTCAGCAATTGCTGTGCTAGTGGAACAGAGGTAAAGAAGTTATCAAAGTAAATGTGATGCTTCTTGCCAATCAGTCCCCTAGTTAAGTCAACTACAACTCTGTGTGCCAGCCTGACCTCTGTATTCTGCTCCGTTTTTCCAGTGTATACCTGGAATTCACGTACATACCAATTGGTCAAGTCTGCCAACACCCACACCTTAATGCCATACCTCTCAGGCTTACCAGGCATAAACTGTCTAAATGTCAAGCGTCCACGGAAGCCAACCATGGCTTCATCTACAGCCACCTCACGATGCACATTGTAACGTGTCCTGCATGCATGAAGTACTGCATCCAGTATTGGCCGTACGTGATGTAGCTTGTCATGACCCACAGAACCCTGTGGTAGGCTCAGGCTGTTATCGTTGCAGTGGAAGTACTGCTGAATTTTTTCAAACCTATCTCTGGTCATGTACTCTGCTATTGGGAAGCGACCGTATACATGGTGCATTTCCCAGTACTGCCTCAATTCAGGAACATGTACAATAGACATGTATATTCTGACACCTAGAAATGTGCGTATGTCTCCTGGGCAAACAGGACTTCACCGCGTATCAATCTTGCCTGCTGCGGCCTGCTTCTGTGCAGCATAGCAATTTGTTTCATTAGCAATATGGGTGTATAGCTCCTCTGGGAACATCAAATTCAGGAAGTCCATCTCTGTGCTATCTGAGCCCAAGTGATCTATTGGTCCTACTGGCCCCACAAATTCCTCAATGTGTAAAGTTTGGAGGTGTTTTTCCCACGTGATCTTACGTGGTGGGCATGCTCGGCGTACCTGACTGGGTCGCAAGGAACAGTTGGAAATGGGAAGGGCTGAAGGGTTGAGAGATGATGCTCTCTCAATGCCAGTAGCAACTGTACTGCTTGCAGTTGGTAGTGAACTGTTGCCACATGTTCCCTGCTGAGGTGCACCCATATCAGTCTCTGACAAGGAGCTACTTGGACTCATATCTAGAGGATTATCTCCATCACAATCACCATACTGTGGACTACTTCCCACATCATGCACAGTCGAAGGCACATCCACACCCTTATAAGCACTTGCAGTGCCATGCACCGTGGAGGACTTCATAGTTGTGTCAGTCAGACCAGGTGCTTTCGTGAACACAGATAAAGGCATGTCATTGTCTGCGTCATACTTTGAATGCCCTTGGTGGCCATTGTGTGTGACCAACTTGTGTGTGGGCACCTTCCTTAGGTGTGCAAGTGGCACCTCATCCTCACTGTCTTGGTCACCGTCATAATTACTAGTCATGTCTGCTTTGGCAACTGGTAGTGGTCTTTCAGGAATAGCGGGCACAGGAGCATCATCCATATCACAGGCAATGGCCTTTTCACGCAGACGTGTGAGTGGAATGTCATCATCTGAGTCATAATCATCATCCTCACTCTGGTTGGCATTATGTGGTACATCAAGGTGCATACCATTATCTGAACCACTGCTACAACCATCACAGTCAGTTTCCTCACCCAACAGGTAAATGCTACTTGCTTTCTTCTCAACAGATGGCATCTTTGGTGGTGGCTGTGTTGCTTTACACTTGAAATCACACCTGAAAAACACAATGCAATACAACATTCTGATGTAATATACCTGCACAGAAGCACGTGAAAAGCAATGCACTTATTTCTCTCCCTCTCTCTCTCTCTCTCTCTATATATATATATATATATATATATATATATATATATATATATATATATATATATATATATGTAAATGTGTGTGTGTGTGTGTGTGTGTGTGTGTATATATATATATTCAAATTCTTCATGCAGTACACCACAAATCCTCTTATTCCTGCCACTTTCTCATGAAAAAACAGCAACTGAAGATGTAATGTATACATTTTTCCTACTAGACAGCTTACATTTCTTGAAATTGTATACATGACATAAATGAAAGTAGTGTGGAGGGGTGGGGGTGTATTGCAATCACTGTAAGTGGAGAAAGAGCCAAATGTGAGTTGTGCATTCATCAATGTGATAGCGACTTCTACTTATGTAAATAAAACTGACAGATGCTGACAGTTTTACCTGAAAAGTGACAATGACTCAGTACTATATTGTAACTGCACTGTGCTAATGACTTGCAAAGTTATGCATGGCCAGACACAGGTGATAATTGCTGGCATTCATTGTATTACCTTCTGCAGGTGACACAGTCATAATCTGTTATAAGGCCATAGTCACTCAAATAGTATAACACTTACATATTACTGAGCCTTTCCTCCCACCTAAATTCCACACATGACTGACAAAGCCAGGAGAAATGCATAAAAATAATGTAGCTCCATGCTGTCAGTAGTCACTCTGTAATAACCTTTTCTCACTCAGGCAACTACTCACTATAATCATATTAATAATAATGACAAGCAGAAATAAACTACGTAGCTTGTCTTCTGCCATAGTTTTACATAATTACACACATTATTTACATCTAATTTCTATACCAGAATGCAAAATTCAAAGCTAAAATTGAAACAGCTGACCAACTATTGAGACACTCCATTTCTATTACTGAACCAAAGGTTACTAAGTCGTTCAGTGCTTTGAAGGTAAAGAACAGGATTTTCAACTGCAAAATCAGCTACCAATGGATTGCTCTAGATTACCACAAAGTGAATGGACGGCATACATATATATTGATATGCACACATTTGCACAGACTATATATATATATATATATATATATATATATATATATATATATAAATATATATATATATATATATATATATATATATAAATATATCTATACACACACATATCTATATATATATATAGATATATATATATATATATATCTACTATATATCTATATCTATATATATATATATATATATATATATATATATATATAAATATATAAATATATATATATATATATATATACTAACACATACATATCTATATAAATATATATATATATATATATATATATATATATATATATATATATATATATACATACACATACATGCATACATATATATATATAAATATATATATATATATATATATATATATATATATATATATATACATACATAAATAAATACATACACATATCTATATAAATATATATATATATATATATATATATATATATATATATATATATATATATATATATATATATATACTCATACATACACACACACACACACACACACACGAAAAAAAAAATCAGGGTTTTGGAGGATAGCTAGTTGATGAAGAATATCTCACTCATGAAACTACTAATCACAAATAGAATACTACAAGCAGAAGTGATTTATTGTCTGCTTATTTTATATTATACTATTTACTCAATGGTGTATCTGATGTCTTATATGCTAGTATATTACACTATAAATACATTTCTGTGCTGTATTCTAAGTAATGTAACCGTATGAAATAGTCACACTTAATTTCTATGCTTCCCCAGTAACCCATCAAGTTGTTTGCATTGTGTATGCACAAGCATCAAAAAGCACAATAAACTATTTTGCCCAGCGGTCACTTCAGCAGTCAGACCATGTATCCACAAGCACTTCCCTGAAATACAATGAATTATTTCCCTAAGTAGCATTACTATGTCCAGGTATACATGCACCTCAATAAAATGTTTCCCTCGAAAAACACTACAGTAACATTTCCTAGTATGTGACACCACCAGCATGAACACTTAAGCCTAGCAACCCCTTCAGTAGAATGTTGAGGTATGCACAATCACCAAAATGAAACATTTCCCCAAACGAAACATGTGTAACATTTCCTAGTATGTACAAGCACCAAAATGAAGCATTCACCCAGTCAAGCCCTTCAATATAATGTATGCACAGGCACCAGAATGAAAGATTTGACCAGTAGATCTCCTTTTAGAAGCATGACTAGCTAGCACCCTATCCTTTATCTAAATTAGGGAACAAAAACAACCCCCTTGTGAATATAGTGACACATACAGAGAATATATATGTTTTACTAAATTTTGCTCATATAGAGGAAATCAATGCTTCTGTTAGTTCTTGGCTGTCCAGTATAGATGCAGATCTCCATAGGCAATACATAAATATATTTTTAAATTATTTTAAAAACCTTAGATCACTGTCCTATGTTTTTGAGAAACTGGTACTTACATACGATGGGTATTGGGATCATTTTACCACTGTAAACTAGCATGTAATGTTACTTGACAAGGATATGATGACAGCTCTAGTGCTACTCACACATTTTGGGTGTGCACTCCTGTCTGTAAGTTATGGACTAGATCTTCTCTATGGCTCAGTCAAATCTTCCCTTCCCCTGCTCTAACAGTGCTTTATGGACTGGCTTCCTATCATCCCCCAAACTACAATGGATAAAGGAAAAGCTGTTGTTTATGATTGATTCAGCTCTCAGTGGTTGTAAGAGCATACTTATTTTCCATGTGGAAATCAACCCCATAGTTTTTCAGCTGATAGTCAGTTTGCATGGATAGTGTACTGAGGCATGTTTTTCACTGGAAATCATTTTAGCCTGTTAGGAGAACCAAACATCTCAACCTACTCCACAATGAAGTCTACTCCCATATAGTCCAACTTTCTGAGGATACTTACAACTGAGAAACTGCATATAGACATAATAACATTACTTTTTCATTCTACAGTTTTAAAGCCTCTATACCGTGTCACTGTAACATGTCCATATAATATGTTAGTCATCTTCATAACTTCCCTATCCTCTTATGCTATCACACAGTAAACACTTTTACATCTTTATGATAACATACTATTTGTAGTCAGTAGATAGTTGTTTCTTGATGCCCAGTGTACAATATAATGTTTTTCTCTCCTTTTTTGTGACTCATGCCATCTTTAGTATTTAGTATTTAACAATTTGTTCTTCATAGATTATATCTGTGCATGAACTGTGACATACTCACATATTTCAGAAAATCTAGCACAGTGCACAGCAGTGCATCTAGCAATTCTACAGCAGGCCAGCTCCATTTTGTACAACAAAAAAACACTAAGCTGAATCTCTGTTTGCAGTGACCCTTGCACCAGTACAACACAATAAACTTGGCACAAACAAGCAGGCTGGTTTCCTAAACTAGGTTCTCACATCTAGTAAATGCATTATAAATGGATCACCAGTACACTACAAAGAGTAAAATAGTACCTGTCAAAAATTACTTTGGCTACAGGCTATGAAGCATGCTACAAACTTCGGTAAATTGAGAAAGTAGCTCGTAACCAAAAGTCGTGCTTGCGATTGGACAAGTACAAGCAGAAAGATTATTGCAGACAAAAGTGAATGAAGCCATTCTGAGAAAGTCCAACAATGCGTGGGATAAACAAGATTGACAACATAAAAAGCTGAATATGCACAGTCTACCAACCAACCGAGAAACGAACACAATAGAAATAAACATAATAATCAAATTCCGAACTTCGCAATTACCATACATATAATCACAGTGAACAGCGGAAAAGAAATAATATGACATTCAGACTGTCAAAACTATTTTACTCATAGGTTCATAGGTTGGTACTAGGCTATCGGCCCTAGGGCCTATGCAAGCCTAGCCATAACAATTCCCTGGATATTTCTTCCCACAATATTTACTTCTCTGGACCCCTGTCTAGCAGGGCGACTGACATGATCCCCGGGGTGAATTTCCTGAGCTAGCTCAGAGAACTGCAGCTTGCTTTACTTCTACTATCTTCTTTTTCTGCATTCTGACATCCTGCTTGAATTCTAACTGCTTTTTGAATTGGAAAATGGGTATGAAGTGAAAAGTGAAAATGTTCTCCCTTGTTGTAGGCATTACACTAACCAACTAACAAAAATATCCACTTAAACAATTGTTATATCACTTTATATCATTTTACATTAAACTTTCTTTATCAAAATTTGTATAACTTCTTTATATATTTCTGTGTTAGAGAGACTTGTACTAAATTCTGAATTTGCTCTCCTCCCCCAGCCCCAAAGTACTAAAACATTATGGAGCATTGCTGTGGGTGACCCAATGAAGTTGACTATTTGTGCCCTACACATATACATGCATGCTTAAATATAGGGTATGGCATATATCACTTTGATCCCATCTACTTTTCTGTAACCACTATGAAGTTCACTTGGCTAGCAAAATTATTTTGTTCTTGTTAATTCAGTAAGACATGTAAGGACCCTAAAAATGCAGAAAACCAAGACACTGCAGTGCAAGTTATAAAAACAGAAGGCAAATATTTACTATTTTATATAAAAACAGTCATAAAAGCTGACTGTCATTCGTATCATATGGGTGTATTTTCAGAGCATGACTTTGGCAAGACCTTTTTTGTACAGATACATACAGCTACAGACAACTAACCTCTGCAACAACTTCACAGTCCATTTTGCAATGGTAGTTCCAACAGCATGAAGATAGAATATAGTTTGGTAGGCCATTCCTGCACTTGCTTTTATGTAACAGAGTTACCTCAATTGGCTTAATTTTGTACCTCCATACCATGTTAGCTTGTTTCTTTAATGTACTTGCTCTACCATTCTAGGAGATCCGTCAGTCCCATATAAAATTCCACTATTAACAAAGGTAAATATATGCCCTGCCTTCTAGGATGGCACTTCACCATCTGGGGAATAAGGCATCACTGCTTCCAAGGGGCAACAACATTTTCAAACCCAAGCCAGAACTCCAGAATCTGATAATAGTTTAGGTGGTCAACAAGGCTTGAGCCCCAAGATGAAATCTCTGTTCATATTAATTTGCTTTGTTTTGATACAGCAAGGTATGCATATCTATTTAAAGACTAAGCAAGGAATTATGGAGTTGTATGTGTTACATTACATACAGACACACGTGTGTGTACACATATGTATACATAAGCTGGGGTTGTACTGTAAGTGTATGGGATGTGCTTCACAACTTCCTTAGATCTATACAGTACAAGACATAGACCACACATATTCCACTTATTCACTCCCTCCTTTTGTACACAATGGGTGCATGATTTTGGAATTTTTTCTAACTTAAGAACATTATCTTTCTCACTCTAGCATTTTTATGACTGGACCTCATCGATGATACTGCACAGGTTACATCAGGTGTGTTTGTTTCTTCTTTGAAACATATCTTGAAAAGAGTATGGAATGAACCTTTAAAACACAAAATTGTAAACTATCTTACTTTACAATATTAACATATGACTAAAAATGCGTTTAAGCAGGACTGGCAAATACAGCACTGCTTCTAATCTGAGAAGGGAAACAATCACAAGTAATGAGACTAACAGTTTAAATAACGTTACAACACCGAATATAAAAACGCCATTTTAAAGATCAATAAAACTATTTTTCTTCACTTTTAAATTGTCTTAGTGTTTTAGAGAGAGCTGCATGTGCTGGATTTAACCCCACAGTTTAACAGGTATAATGCTACATTACGGTACAAAGCACACCTGTCAACCATTCTTAACACTGCATTAAACTTTTCACCTGTCCCGATAAATTATAAACTTATCTAACACAATTTTCTCTAACAGCAGTATCTCAAAATTTCCTGATTTCAGATTTATTTATTTATTTTTTTACATTGGCTCTCGTTTTTATAGTAACTACAGCAACAAAACAACCAGAACAAATACTTTTGACTGCAAACCGCAGGTCATCCCTTTGAATATTTTACTAATGGTAAGGTGAATGATTCCTTACTTGCTCACCAAGTCCACGGCACTTTTCTTCTGAACCACATTACTGTTCCATGTGCTATATTGGTGTAATTCTCTTGCAAAAACACGCCGGTGAAACGCCCTAGACTTATTTAGAGAAATACAGTGAACATGTGTGATTATTCGAAAGATTGGTAACTTATGCATGTTTAGTACATACTGAAAGGAGGCAGCCATAACAGTCCCAACGGTCGATCAGTTTCCTAAATCTCACTATTGCGATGTTTTTTTACCTCATATCCACAGCTATTCGTTAGTGTTAGCACACATTTTCTGTAGGATTTGAAGCAACAGCTTACCTGATATGGTATAAAAGAGCAGCAAATGCCGGTGACTGTCGACGGCTATCTCTGGCAATCTGACTGCAGAAATAAAATAGAGGGATCCAGCAGCAGGTCTCCAAATATTATTCCAAAGAAAAGAAATACTTGTTGCTGGACCCTCTATTTATTGGGATAAAACAATAGAAAATTAAGTTGGGGGTGGAGCTGTATGCAAGTGGTGGCTTGGATTGCAAGAATCTGATTGGCTGCCACCACTTGCTTATCGCAAACCTTTTAAACTGAATTACAAGTAAAACTTGAATATGAACCAAATGTAAAAACACACTGAATCGTAACTGTATAATGTAATTTACAGGTTCAGTTACGATGTAAGTGTGTTTTACATTAGGTTCAACTACAGATTTGAATTACAGTTTATCTCGCATCAGGAAGGCACTCGGGGTTAAGAGCATGAAATAACTATCTTCTCATGGCGCGCTCGGTGTTAAACACACAGGCGCCATGAGAAGCTACTCGGGGTGAATGAGTTAACCAAGAACAAAAACATAGAATGGGCAGACCTAGGAGAAAAAGTCACGAGATGGGAGAAACAGACAGAACTAGAACTGTCAGAACAGGGAATACAAATACAGAAGTTGAATTGGATAACTCAGACCCACCCAGCCGTGCACTTGCAGTCTAGCAAGGACAGCTGATTAACACTCCTACTATAGGAGGAAGAGAATGCCTTACAAAATATACCAGAAACTCTCTGATCAACAGGAAAATCAGAAATAGGACTTATTCGTACAGCGGGGCCAGTAACTATCACACCAAAGTCAGCATTCAGACCACAAAAAAGACAATATCCCTTAAGAAAAGATGCAAAGGCAGGAATAAAGCCCATTATAGCAGCCTTACTTAAAGGGGGAATACTGGTAGAATCTCCCGATTCACCATGTAATACACCCTTATTTCCAGTTAAAAAAGCAAATCGAGAATGGCGTATGGTCCAAGATTTACAAGCTGTAAATGATGCAGTAATACCAAGGGCACCTATGGTGCCTGACCCGCACACCCTGTTGAATGATTTAAAACCTCAACAGAAGTATTTTTCTGTGGTAGACATCAGCAATGCATTCTTTTCGATACTGATACACCCTGACAGCCAGTATTGGTTTGCATTCACATTTCAGGGGAAAAGGTATACATATACGCGACTACCACAGGGGTATTGTGAAAGTCCAACAATATTTTCACAAGAAATGGCAAGCAACTTGGCGGGATTCACCCCACCAAGAGGCAGTCAGATTTTACTTTATGTTGATGACATTTTGCTGGCGGCCCCCACCCAGCGCTATTACGATTCTTAGCCACTGAAGGGCATAAGGTAAATAAAAATAAACTGCAGCTTTGGAAAAAACAAGTCAAATACCTAGGATATGTAATATCCAAAGAAGCAGAACATTAGATGAGGACAGAAAAGTAGCAATTTTACAAGCACCAAAACCCACTACCAAGAAGGAAATGATGTCCTTCCTGGGTAAAACTAATTTTTGCCGGAGCTGGATTCCAAACTATGCCTTGGAATCTGCACCTCTGACTGACCTCATATATAAGAAACCTATGGCAGCACAGGATTTGTTACAATGAACACCAGAAGCAGAATCTGCTTTCTGCAAACTGAAGCAGTTAATAGCATCCTCATTAGTTCTGAGATTACCAAACTAACATTTTTTCCAAACTGTAGATTGTAAGCAAGGTTATATGACATCAGTGTTAACACAACAGCATGGGGACAAGCAAAGCCCCATTGCTTATTATTCATCACAACTAGACCCAGTGGCACGGTCCTTACCCCACTGTGTACAAGCAGTAACTGCAGCTGCAATGGCAGTACAGGCTTCGGCCTCAGTAGTTTTATTCCACCCTCTCACTTTGAGAGTGCCTCATGCAGTCGCGATTATTTTACTGCAAGAGAAGGTGGCATATCTTTCCCTTGCTAGGCATCTTTCCTGTATGACTATATTGTTGAGCCAACCTCACATAACAATTGAGCGATGCACGACTTTGAACCCTTCTACCTTGCTCCCAACCCCTGCAGATGGCACACTGCACTGCTGCCTGCAGGTAATTGAGCAAAAGACACTACCTGGAAAAGATCTCACAGATGTCCTCTTGGATGATGCCGAGGTGACATACTACATGGATGGTTCGTGCAAAAAGGGTCCTGCAGGGCAGAACCTAGTAGGATATGCAGTAGTTTCTGACACTGAGATTATAGAAGCAAATCCTTTACCACACAACTTATCTGCACAGGCAGCAGAATTGATTGCCTTGACACAGACATGTACCTTAGCAAAGGGCAAATGTGTAAACATTTTTACTGACAGCCAGTACGCTTTTTCTACTGTACATGTTTTTGCGCAACAGTGGAAAAACTGAGGAATGATAACATCTACTGGCAAACCTATCAGTCATGCACAGTTTATTTTAGATCTTTTAGAATCTATTCAGTTACCTCAGAAAGTAGCCATTTGTAAATGCACAGCTCACACCAAGCAACAAGATAGGATTTCAAAAGGTAATGCAAGAGCTGATACAGCTGCAAAATAAGCAGCTACATAAATATTTCTTTTAAATGAGGAACTACAACCCTCTGAGATTTTAGACTTAGACATGTTAAAAACAATGCAGACACTCACTATGCAAGCTGAAAAACAAAGATGGGTAAAACGAGGAGCAATTCTCGAAAAGGGGCTGTACATCTCTAAAGAAGAGAAACCGATACTACCATTTAATTTGTTTAGATATGCAGCTTTGTTGAGCCATGGGCAGTGCCATGTCTGAACAGGGGGATGGTACAGCTGGTGAACCAGGTGTTCACAATGTGCGGATTTACAAACTACTCTAAAAAATTCTGTTTGATGTGTCAAATTTGCAACAAACATCATGCACAAGGGGAGTTAAAGCCCAAGCAAGGGAGTTTCCTCACACCACCATACCCGTTTCACACTATCTGTATGGATTTCATAGAATTGAACAAATGTGAAAATAAGAAGTATTGTCTTGTCATTGCAGATATGTTTTCCAGATGGGTGGAAGCCTTTCCAACCAAAAATCCAGATGCACCCACGGTGGCAAAAGTACTTGTCAAAGAAATCATCCCTAGATTCGGCATTCTGGAAAGGATCTACAGTGACAACGGTACACAATTTGTAAACCAAACCATACAACAGTTAAGTAAGCATTTTGGTATTTATTTAAAAAATCATTGTGCATACCATCCGCAATCTGCAGGGCTAGTTGAGAGGCATAATGGTATACTAAAGAATAAATTAAGAAAGTTAATAGCTGAGACAGGGAAGAATTGGCTATATTGTTTGCCCCTGGCATTATTGAGGATGAGAACTGTTCCGACTGCAGAAGGATTGACTCCTTTTGAGAAATTATTTGGAAGGGCTTATTATACACCCTAGTGGAAACTTCTCATGTCTGCAGACCAGGAAGCCGATTATACACTAGCTGAATATATGAGAAAAGTTATGAATTCTAAACATCTTTTGCAGTCAAATTCTGTTTCAGATAAAGGACAAACCGAAACATCTGAAGTGGCAGTGATCCCCGGGGAATGGGTGTGGGTGAAGAAGGTCCATACCAGGTGCTTCTTTCAACACCCACTGCAGTCAAGATAGCAGAGCTAGCTTCATGGATCCACCTGACGCACTGCAAACTAGTTAAAAACTTTGAACTGGACAAAAATCTTACCTCTCCATCGGGGCACTCAGCACAAAGTCTGGCTACAAAGGGGGGTCAGATCAACAGGACTGATCCGTCTCAACCCCAGTGAAGAAACCATCAGTGCTGAAGGTCCTATTAGGGCAGAGAGTAAGAACGCATGTCTGAAATAAAGATGACAGGATCCAGTAAGATCCAGATGTACCTATCCGGAAGAGTCGGAGAAAACAGGAATGCAGAGCAACCGTTTCCTCAGAAGTATTGCATAATCATCCTGTTGACTGTACTAGTGACAATAATCTTTTTGTTGTGGCCATTCCTTTTCCCAGCCACACAAACTGAACTGAATAAGCGTGGAGAGTTGCACGTAGAGTGGCACCCAAACTTCAACACTTACCAGGCAATTAAATATGTGTATGCTGAGACCTTCAATGTTTCAGATTGCTGGATTTGCACAGCTTTGCCAACAGCATACGGGGGGGTTATTGTTAACTTCAGTCCCCCTAGGAGCCAACAAGACCTGGGAAAACTTAGTCTATGATACATCAGATGTCACATCACAAGATAAAGTAGCATTGCACTTATCTGTTCGACAGAAGGGGACTGTGTGTTTTTACAAAAATGATACAGTTCAGGTGGGATGGAGCAATTGCAATGTGACTGTTCCCTATAGATGCTACAATAAAACTGCCAACACAGGTTCCTATTGCAACACAAGCTATGATTCATTTTTTGAACTGATGCATAGGACAACTGATGAAGTAAAACATAATGCTGACCTCTGTAAACAACTGATTATAGTTGACAAAAAATGTTTCATCCAGAGCCAGGACATAGTAAAGTTACTACCAAAGTAGAAGATTGCTACTTTGTATGTGGTAGGAAAGCATATAAGTGGTTACCTGAGAATTGGCCCGGCAGTTGTTATTTGGGGTACCTGGTTCCAGCCATAAGACACACAGCAGTTTTACCTCAGGGGAAAATTCAGAATGTTCGACGAGAAATCAAAAAACCTGTCAACCCAGTGGGGCAAATCAATGCAGGCTAGAAAAACCATCATGTTGTGATCCTGGGAAAAAATGGACTGTCACATATGGACTTGGGTGATACCATCATCTTGTGGGCAGGTGTATTGCCAGCATATGGAGCAACAAAATCAATCTGGGAACTGAGAAAATTGTCTAAACTTCTCGAAATAATGAGCAATGCAACCTTTTCCGCTCTAGAATTGGTGACTAATGAACTGACTGCCATGAGAACTGTAGTGCTTCAAAACCGCATGGCTCTTGACTTCATCCTAGCGGTGAGAGGAGGTAGTTGCACTTTAATCCAGGAGGAGTGCTGTTTGTATATTCCTGACCACAAACACGAGATAGACAATCACCTTGAGGTAATTCAGCAGGTGTCAGCTATGACCAAGCCAAGACCAAATCCATTGACGGACTTTTTCCAGAGATTGTTTGGTGGGTGGGGCAGTATCCTAATGAACATCCTGATTGCCAACTGTGTAGGAATGATCCTACTGGTGGTATGTGTGTGCTGCTGCATCTCCTGCATGATAAGACTGATTAAAGACTTTATAGACATATCAGTTTCAGAAACCTTATACCAAGGTGCTGAACTTGAAGAATTATTGAAAAATTGAAAATGCTTTCATAAGTTTAAACTGAATGACTCTCTTAACTGCAAATCCTGAGCAGGAAGAGGTTAGGGGAAGAACAACGGTTTATGCTTATTTTGAAAGTAGAATAAAGTATTAAAAGGGGGGAAATGTTAGAAAAATATGTATTAGTAATATGCTTAGTGCATTTGAGGTTTAAAAAGGTTAATACATTTATTCTGTTCACACTGCATGAATCTGCACAGCTATTAGAAACATAACAAGGAGCATTTGATTTCTGCTAATGTCATGAAAATAATAAAGAAGTGTTTCATTTCTACTAGTGTCATGAGACTTAACAAAGAGTTATTGATTTTCTGCTTATGCCATGAGAAAGTACACAGCTGTTAGAAGCTTTGATAAGGAGCACAAAGGCTGCTTGAAAGTATAAACTGTAGTCAGCATTACTTGTACCTAAGTTAGAAATGTACCTTGAATCTAGGCAAAATGTAACATATATATTAGAACTGCACAACTGAAGAATTGAAAGTTTGTGGTGGGCTAAAATAAGCCCCAAGACCAGGTTGTTTTTCTCAAATGTTTTGTAAATCAGCAGATATCCTCAACTAGTCAGCAATTAGTCTAGTAACATTTTCTGTAGAACAATACAGAAAGCTGTGTCTAACTACGTCAGCAATAGAAGTAACATTTCTGTGTAACATGGAAAGAACTGTATAAAAATGCCATACTAATTATTAATGTTCAGACAAATCATTCTGCCTGCATGTTTTGTCTCCTTGCTGCAAGTTAATAAAGGGTGCCATACTTGAACCTTACATGAAATGGTCTTTGAAGTTTTTTCCTTTGACAGATACAAAAAAAAAGAGTGCATATGATGCGTACATACCTTAACACCAATCTTAAGGACAGAACTGATACAGGTACTGTTTTGCCCACTAAGCAAAGTGAATGTGAGGTTAATAGATCTACATCTTTGGGAAACAAGGAGTTGTATTTAAAGAATTTTTTTGATTATGACTGTGTGTTTAATAATACATCTGATAATAAGGACAATGCAGAGTTTGATCCCCACAAGTTAAAGGGAACTGTAAAAGATTTCATTTATTTGTTGGGGGAAAAATTAAATGTTATTAACTCGAATAAGTTAGATAATGCATATTTGTCCAAATGTATAGATACCAACATCATACCCATGGGTTTATGTTTTTTTAAAAGTCCCATGGGGGTTGAATTATCTATTACAACCATTAATGAATTCAACAAATTATTTGATTCGTTTGGTATTTAATATATGAAATTACTAATTAAATGTAATGATGAAAAGCTTTGCAAATATATTAATGAAATGGAACAACTAAATGATATCATTTTGAAAGATCTCATGTTTCAACATTGGGAAACATTATATGCAAAACAATTTGAATCAGCTGATTTGAAAACAAAAAAAGCACATGAAAGGAAATGTAAAAAAATGAAAAGTGATGTAGAACAGTACAAGAGAGGTCAGGCCTATCAGTGGGGTAGGGTACATCAACCTGATAGATCGGACTTTAATGAGGGGAACACTTACTATGCACTATAAACCGATTAGATAATGAAAATTTTGGCTATGAGCATCTAGAGATGGTGGAGAAGAATACACCTACCAATATAAAAAATTTCATCAGGGATGGAAAAAAAGGAAGGCAGACAGATTGGAAAAGAGAAGGAAAATGGAGAAAAAAGAGTGTTTACCATCAGGGGGAACAACAGAGGAATTGGGAGGAGAGAAAGATATAGGAATAGGTTGTCATTTAAAGACCAGCAATGATCAAGATATTATAACTGATGGAGTTATTAACACTTATAACCAGTTTAAAATTTATAACTATACACATATTTCATTGGATAAATCTTATTTTCGGTTATTGTCAAAGGGAATGAAATATATCCCTACATCTAATTTTAGACTGGTAGACTGTGTAAGTGAATTTAAGTTTTACACAAGGAAATTGAAATTAGCTTTGCTATACAAGGACAATAATCATGAATTCACATACAAGACAGGAGGTATTAAGAAAAAGAGTACATTTGTTCCACCTATGAATCCAAATGTTCAAACATTTGATAGATTGGTTTCACAGAAGATTTATCAGACGCATAACCAGATTCTTAAAAAGAGTTTGAAAAATAATTTGTCTCAAGAGGAACAAACAACACTAAATGACTTAAGGACTAACAACCATATAAGGGTGATAAACCCAATAAAGGAGGGGGTGTTATATTTGATAGTTTGGAATATATTTCTAAAATACATGATATTTTATATACATCAGGGAAATATGCTACAGTTTCACTTAATGAAGTAAATATAGCCTACAGGTGAATAGATTTACATATAGAAGAATTTTTATTAGACAAACGTATAACTGAGGACACATATTCATTTCTCAGGATTGAACATCCAAAAATGGCTACAATTGTAGGCATTCCAAAAATTCATAAGCATATTGAGAATCCACCATTTAGGCCTATTATAGCAGGCAGCAAATCAAAGACTCCCTTTGGGGGTATTAATAGACACTACCCTCAAACATCTATATAGTGAGGTTAAACACATGGTCAAGGATTCTTGGAAATTCTTGAAAAATTACCCAGTGGACATATGAAAACAGGGATTTTTATTTGTATCTATTGATGTGGTGGATTTATTCTGGTGTATACCAAAAGAGGAAGGAATGGAAGCATTTACTAACAGTATTAGAAAATATAGTCACCTTACATGGGACAAAACATGTCTGATACTAGAATTAATGTCTATAGTTCTTGAACATAATTACATCTATTATGAAGGTGAGTTATTTAAACAAACTAGAGGTGTTGCTATGGTGGCAGCATGTGCCCCCATATTTGCAAATTTAGTCATGTTCGATTAGGAGGAGAACACTGTATTTAATAGTATTTACTATGCAAAAACATCAAATATTACTCACGCTTCTTGGATGATATCTATATGTTATGGGATGGACACATAGACACCTTTAATGAATTTACGGAATATTTGAACAACAGCAGTGATTTTTTTAAATTTACTTTTGCTTGTAGTAGTGATGGTGTAGCATATTTGGACACCTTAGTAACCAACACAGGTGTAGGCTTTAAGTCCAGAATATATAGGAAGGAGACTTTCAGCAATTCATACTTAGAATATACTAGTAATCACCCTAAAAAAATGAAGCATAATATTTATAAAGGACAATGCATTAGGGCTGTGAGGATGACCTCTGAATACATAGATATGGTGAACGGACTGGAATATATTACAGAGCTGTTTAAGGAAAGAAAGTATGATTACAATATGATGAGAGAGACAAGTGAATATGTCATGAGAGAATGGGGTAAGAAATACACCCCATTGTTAGGGTTAAATAGGAGCCATGTGATGAGACCGGAAGGCTATAGTAGGGCTTGTGTTATTGAATATGGACCATATACCAATAGAATCAAAGAAATACTAATAGAATATTGGAATGTTTTGATGGTAGATCAGGATTCTATTGATGTATTGGGTACAGCACCAAATTATGTTTATAAAATGGGGAAAAACCTAAAAAGTATACTGGAAAATGTTACTAGGGATTCAAGGACTGCTTGTAGTACCAAGCACACTGCAAAATGTGGCAGTTGCAATCAATGTTATGCCATCAATGAAGACAAAGGCACTGTGTTGAATAACATCAACAAGACAAGAATTACCTTCAAACAGGGCAACTGCAAATCAAAGTTTATTATTTATTTAGCTAAATGTACTGTATGTCCTGGATACTATATAGGAAAAACCGAGAGGCATTTCAAAAAATGGATATAAGCACATTTATATAGTATCAGGACTAAGGACAATAATAATGCACTTTATAGACACACTGTGTCAATGGGTATAGAACACACTTTCAAATTTTCCATTCTGGAAAATATAAAAATGGATCCTAGGGGAGGCGACATCAGAAATTTATTGTCTTACAAAGAAGTCTGGTGGCAATTATTAACTGATGCATGTACGCCACCAGGTCTGAACGATCATATATCTATTAAGTCACTTCTGTATTACAAAGGACTGCAGTACTAGGTTGATAATGTATATAATACTTTAGCATTTGTTGGGAAGGATTTTATATTAAATAATTGTGTTACAGTGAGTAAGTATATTTCTTACACACTTTTTTATATATTAGTTTTATACATGTTTAATTGGCTTGTAAGGATGTGATAACAGTGATATTTATTGAATGTGTCTGATGCATTTTTTGACAATTTGTATTCATAATGTTGCCATTTTAAGAGATTTGGCACCAAAGAGGTTATTTAAACAGTTGGATTCAGTGTTTGAGTTGTTCCGATGAAGCTAATTATGTGTGAGTGAAAGCGCTTAACTTAAAGTTTTTAATAAATGGAATTTGTTTTTACTTTGAGTTTGTGGATACTATTAGTCAGATATTACTGAACATTGTATTCAACTGAGTGTGGCAGATGTGTTTTTGCAGTTAGTGACATTTTTGCGCTTAACAGCTGCTACTTTTGGAATCTTTCGGATTACCCTTTAGGTGTTCCTGTTTTATGGTTTTGTGCCTCTGGACTATTCTTCTTTAACAGGTGGATTCTGCCTGTCTGATTGTTTGGCAATTGAAGAAGAAGATGGCAAGGCAGTTTGTGAGTTTCGGATAAGTGGACACAGGTGTTCTATTTCTGTATTTTTGTCAAAATTGGTGCACAAGGAGAGCTTGCAACCACTGAACTAAGCAAAATGGAAGCCTGCTATAACAGAATTGCCCGCTTTGCTGCAAATTGCTCATATAGAACTCATCACTGTACTGCTTTGAGACAGCTCCACTGGCTTGAGTTGCCCAATCTCCTAACCTACAATCAGCTCTGCCTCTGTCATTTTATCTATTACCTCCCCAATAAGTGTCCTGCCCTCAAAAACCTAGTACATCACTCAGCCAAAAGGCCTCTTAGATCATCAAGCAAACTACTACTAGAAATCACCAACAGCTACAATAGCTTTGGAGATGCACTATATAGTAGTTCAGTGGCTAAAAAATGGAACTCTGTCCCTACTAGCATTCAAAACACATCATCTAAAGCCTCCTTTAAAGACCTCATCAGGCAACATCTCAAGCAAAGTTGGCAGTGCCATGATTGCTCCCCAGGCTAGACATACTAAATCTAGAGCACTTGATAATAGTTTTCAATTTTACTCACAAACACTGGCTAATCTACAATGTATGTACTGTACCTGTGTACTGTGTATGTATTCTACCTATATTCCAAATTTCAGCTGTACACCACAAATCTATTAATTACCTTTAGTTTTAAAATTAATATTTTTTTGTTTGTTCTCTCCAGTGTAACTGTTTATGTACTGCATACCACTGTAAAAACATGTCTCTTGTAATTTGTGTGTATACTGATCATGTCTAAATAACTAAATGTGTCTGTAATTTTTCTTTGTGGAGCTTTTCTCCACGGGCCTCTGCTGAAAAAGGGCCTTTTCAGCTCAGTCAGACACCCCGGTTAACAAATGTAAAATAAAATAAATAAAATGTTTCCAAGTGTGCTGCTGCATGGGGAACTTACATGAATAAACTTGGGACAGTCTGTAAACTCAGGGACAGGTAGGTATTATGGGGGGATGTCAGGGTGTGTGTGTGTGTGTGTGTGTGTGTGTGTGTGTGTGTGTGTGTGTGTGTGTGTGTGTGTGTGTGTGTGTATGCGTGTACTGTTATGCAATGATGTACAGGTCTTAAAGTGCGTTTCTTGTTTTCCCTTCACAGGTGGTGAGGTGGGTCAGGGTCCCCCCTGCATGCAATCTGATGATGGTGTCCATACAGACACTGAAAGTAATGATAGATGTGTTGAGGCACAGGCGGGGTTGTCAGAGGCCGAAACTACGCCATTGTTTGACATCCCCCTGTTATCCATCCCATCCCTGCACACAGTCACAGTGCCTATAGATACCCCATCATCAGTGGCCATAGCAGAGGGACAATTGTTGGTTGGCGGCAGTGCACAGGACAGTGTGGTATCTATGGCTGCTGTGTCTGGACACAGCAGCCATAGCCAGTTTTCCAGCAGGGTACCACATAGGCAGATGCACCGGGGTGCTCATGGGAGGGCCGCTCGTCATTGTGCCCTTGGCAGAAGTGCCACATCTGGTACCACCAGATGCATGTTTCAGGCTGTCATGGAGGTGTAGGTATGTATGGAATGGTAAACCAGAAAGGGTCTAAGGCTGCAAAGGGCTGCTTTTTCATCCATAAGTGACAACATCCATGATCTTGCAGGTGCCCTCCATGATTATACACAGGTCATGGATAGATAATTGGGTGAGATGGTGGGCCTCATCGACTGTGGATTTTCCGTGCAAGAGCATGTCATGGGAGTGGTTCGATGGCCATATTGACGTAGGCCAGCAACCCCAACATTTGGCAGTCGATGTGGACATGCAAGTACACCAAGCCACTCCCATAGTGGCAGTACCAGCCCCAGCACTGCATGGGGGGCACTGTCCACACCACACCACAGCAGGCCATGTGCATGTGGCCCTGGCCAGTCCCAGAAGGGACCTGGTTCCAGAGGAGATATATCATCATCAGGGAAGAGTAGAATATTGAGGCTTATACCTGGATGTGCCCATGGAACTCCTGGCAGGCACAGTTCTTGTGTCCATGGCTGGAGGTGGTGAACTGCACACCCTGCCAGGTATGGTCTGCAGCTGTTCAAAAAACACCTGTATCGGGCAGCCATATGGCAGAACTGTGTGCATGCATACCCACACACAATACACCACATCTAGGGCAACCCCATACCTACACACACATCACCATGGCCATATCAGTAACTTACACCCCTCACTCACACACATGGCATCAAACGTATGGCCCACCCAGGTCTCTGTCAAACCAATAATACACCCTGTGCATATGATGATACTTGTGCCACATCCATGTCATCCATAATATCAATGCAGAGACAGGCTAATATGGTTCTGATGCACATGGTGACTGTACTACAGTGTACCAATGTACTTCTGTGTAACATGTTGCCAGCAGTAATGTTTAATGCTTACATGTCAGGTAGTGTAGCTGTCCAGCCATGATGCATTATAGCTGTTAGTAACACTGAGCGATTGTGGTCTCCATAATGTTCTCCATTTGTGTTGTAAGTGCATGTGTGTCAACAGGAGGATGGTCTGCTGTCATATCTCACAAGGGGTATGGTACTGTGGTGACACCATGGCTGTGTCATATCCTGGGGACAGTTGAACACATGTCATAGTCTGTATAACAGTTCCTGCCAGAGGCACATGGAGAGATGACCCCCTGGGACATGTATATTCAGCAACCTGAATTAGATCCCTCCACATACATGCAAACTCTTAATTGGCAACACTGGGACTAGACCCCAACTAGGTATGTAGTGCTACTGATGTGTGTGGCTATAATTGCACACACCACACAGCGTTTAGGATGAGGTGTGTTCCAAGTTACATGTTGCATGCATACCATCCCCAGGCATGTGCAGTATGGTAATGGGGGATGTAATGGCTATATATGGACAATACATAGTGTGACATACCATCATAAGGACATTAACAAACACATAACAGTCAGACACACATCCGAGAGACCTGGGCCTATCAGTGCTAACTAACTTGGCAGTGTGTCCAATGTGTTACAGGTAGGCTGCACACAGCACATGCATAACTGGGCTGGATAGTGTTATCAGTTACCAGTATGGTTGATGGTGATAGTGGTCACAATACAGTGGTACATGGGACATGTACCAGAGGTACCATGGTGTAATGACAGTATACCCAGCACCCACACCCACCTGTGGATATTGTATGCACTGGAAGCCATGATGACACTCTGACATACCCACCATCATGCATTGAGCAGGACTGCAATACAACCCCTTGTCCATCCCAAGAGTGCTACTACAGGGATATGCATCTAATGCACATGCCACAGGCATAGTAGGGTGATGCATTGTCATGCCTTTCCTATGGGCAGCAACATCACTATCCCTAATATTGTATGGCAATGCATATTGTAATAGGAGTATGTGGCCTCAGAATGCTGTACCCTACATATATACACACATACACACACTTGCCAGAAATCAGTGGGTATCCCATTTGTACAAAAGTGTTGTGCTGGTACTGCAAGGCCCAGGTATCCCTTAGGGAGAGGAGTGTAACAAGGTACATGTAATGTCTGTTACAGCAGCAGCCACATCTAACTATGACAATGGATGTTGTGGTGGGTGTGAAGGGCCTCAGGGTAGTCCCATAGTCCCATCTGCAGGTGTACTAACACACAGACACTGATATCTTCAGTAATGCACACCTACACATTTGTCAGTACTGGGGTGCATTGGTGCAGGTGTTCATAGGTGTGTACCTGGCTATTGTCCATGGAGAGATGGGAAGTGTAGGGGATGTGTGTACAGTGGTATCATGCCACCTGCCATGTGCCAGCAAGCAATCTATCTACAGACACCACTGTGGTGACCCTCAGGGTGAGAATAATATGCATCAGCCAATCCTCTGGGTGCCTCTTGCAAATGGCCGGTGAGGTGCTCCAGTTGACATGTATGTAACATGTATTACATAACATGGTTAGTGTCTGTCCTGGAGACCTGTACCCAAGCATGTTCTGTTGACTATGGTAGTGTAGTGGAGGTATCAGTGCCATGTGGTGCATACAGGGTGTTGCGTCCTATCTGTGCCAGTTATAACACAGCTGGGCAGACATGTCAGTGTCAGTCAAGCATAGGTTGCTTGTACGTATCCAAGCTGGATACCTGACATCTGCACATCTGTACAGGGACTGACAGACAGCTCACCAACTAGCTATGCAGTAGGATGAATGTGCTGACAGATAGACATATGACACAGATAGCTATGCCATTACTACATGATGGCAGCCCTCACTGACATGTGCTATACAGACAGTTGTCTACAGTTAATTTCCACATGTCAGATCAGTATCACGTAGGAAATATATAATGTGACACAGCTCACACACCAGGAACATGACAGTGAGGACTCAGTCCATCTATGCATGCAGGGGTTTGGGCTCCCAGTACTACAATTAGCAATATACTCTTGCTTGGGAATGCACTGTTAACAATAGTAACATCATGATACACTACATGCCAGAGTGACTGCACATAACCTGGGATACTACCCTTGTATGTAACACATTTACATGGATAAGAGTGTTGCACAGGTCATATGAACTCAAGTGTCCCAGACAAGAGACTCACAACCCTTTCTACTTTAATGAAAGCACACAGGCACATGTTATATAGATGGCATTACATACACCTATTACAAATGTCATTACCCTGCTATGTTATCAGGCTGGGATGTGAGCACTGGTTACCAGGGCTGAGCCATGCTTAGCAGGTGTCAGCATTGCTGCAATACAACAGCTGAGCACATTTGTGCATTGGTAAGCACAGCTGACATGGTGTAAGCACCTCCATATTTAACCATACCTTAGCACCGCTTAGCTTCACACTTAAAGCTGCTCAAAACTGCCTTAACCGCCATGTATCCAACTGCCCTTCTTTTGTAAAGCCATAAAATAAACAGCCTTTGCTGGTCTTGTACACTACAGTCACAACAGTTAACCCCTACACCATGACAGCTACAATAACAGCTGTTGATTTTCCAATGCATCTGTCAGTAGAGATATTGAATAGTATTGAACAATTGCTGTGCCATCTACAATTGTGTAGTACTTGTTAGTGATATTACTGTTGCATCACATATGTTGTTATATCTAAATATACATATATCAGATACATATGGTGTGATACATCTGGCAAGGTATGCACAACAGTTATGTTTACACATGACAAGGATATGGATTTATACATATGCATACATAGATATATGTCTACATGTTCATTCACATATATATTCATATATATGTATTTATACATATCTGTATAGTGCATCATCTATATGGCCATTTATAGATCTGTATATATATATATATATATATATATATATATATATAGATATATATATACATGTACGTACATCATAAATGTACATATCTATCAATGTTGATATATATGTAGATATCTATAATTATTAGTGCATATATATCTATATGCCTGTATATGTGTAGACATATATAGATGTGTGTGTGTATGTATATGTGTGTGTATATATATATATATATATATATATATATATATATATATATATATATATATATATATATATATACACACACACACACACATATATATATATATGTGTGTGTATACATATATGTTTACCATATGTGCAGAACATGGAGTGGAGTCATACCTCAGCACCAACAGTCTCAACCTCTTAGTGCAAGGGGATGTCATCTATGTATAGCAGATATATATATGTAGACTGTTGCTACTGTAACCTGGGTTGTCTTAACAGACATGTTGTGTTTGGGAAGTCAAATCTGCTATTGACATGTATGCCATCAGTTACTGACAGACATCCTAAGGAGATCATAGTATAGTTCCACTGATAGTACAGTAATGATCCTGTGGGCTACATCAGATATATGACCAATATATGTGGACAGTCTGGCACACTCTGGTCAGTCCAGAGGTATACACAGATCCCCTTAGTGCGAGACACGTGGACCAGGCCTGACAATGTGGATGTTAACAGCCATGCACATGGGTATATCACATAAATACTGGACTACATATTCCCACACAGTTTATGCATTCACACACTCCTGTCTGTCCAGACACATAATAACTGGTGGTACAAAGGTTACATGGCCACATACTACTTAGTAGTGAGTGGCATGCATCTGTACAGCATCCCACAGCTTTGCCAGAAATACACACCAGTTATGGTGGCCCAGCAGCAGTAAATCATGCAAATATCTGGACATAGCATCACACTGGGTAATTACACTAAGCTGCTAGGCATGTAACACAGCACTGTGCAAACTACAGGCAGACTGCCACAACACTGGCCTACAATTCATATGGGGGAATACACATGTACCTGCAAATATAGCAGGCTCTACAGGCATGTCACAGCACAGAGTAACAGACACCTGTGTAAAAGTGCATACCCACAACCAGTGTGAACACAGCCACAGCCACATATGGTATGCAAGCTTAATATTACACTGTATGAACTGTCTGATCAACACCATCCTCATATGTGCCACTCACACATTAACCCTACATATACTGGGTCACGACAGAGTGTGGTCCAATGCCTGTCTGTGGTATGGGACATGTGTGTGTTTGGCCCTACAAACATGTGAGCCGACAGGGTATCATACACTGGAGCAGCATGTAACTTCAGATAGAACAGGACCATGAACAATGACATCTACCACAGGCTGTACACAGGCCAAGGTACATATTCGCAATACACATACTGTAGACAATCACCATAAGTACACAGACCCCACTACTGTACACCCAACCACAGAATGTCCAGGTTATGTCCTCAGAAATAACTTCTACTATACATAACATGTCTATCAGTCTGATATCTGACTGGCTTGTTATCAGGTATGATGTCAATACATAATGGTGTACAGAACATATGCACCTCTTACTGCATGACATATGTACAAAGGTTGACAGATGTGTGGCTGAAGCCACAAACACTGGACCATTATTGGCATGTCGCTGTGATACCCTCATGCATTTACAGTTGTAACAGGGTTTGTTGTGACATATGTCCTATAAGGGATATTAAGTCAGTAACTGTCATGGCTGTCACCATGTACTGACTGCAATCCTCAGACTATGCTTCTGCTGTTCTAAGATAGGTGAACTGTGAGTAACACAAGACACGTAAGACTCCAAACACTGACCAGTCTGCAGATAACCCTACAGGTGGGTGTTTCCTCAAACACATAATGCTGTCATGACAGGTATTAAATCATGTAGACCAGCCATATCCACATAAACCCTCTTAAACCGACATTACTCCAAATGCAGAAGAGCAACACTTACATTCTGTAGTCATGTTTGGAACATCCCCCTCTAGTTTGTTGGCCTGTCTCCACAGTGTATGTTGTTAGAGGTATATCCCACTACCATCTGTGATGCTGTTTGCCAAACACCAACATGGAGTCCTGCTCACAGTGAATGAAAAGGGCCAACACCCACATGATGTTCCTAGTTATAGGAGTGTGTTTCCATGCAGTTGGCTATGGGAATGTTACAACAGCGGTCCCACATGCAATCAGCTAGTGGGGGACTGCAATTCATGCAAAAGCCATCAGCTGATCATGAGCATCCCTTACAAAATACAAGCTGCTGCCTAAGCAAAGCATGTGCACTTCTCCAGATCCACCAGAGAGGGAGTGAGAGAAACAGATAGAGACAAAGTAAGACAGGGAGGAGGTGGGAGAGTAAAACCTAAGCATGTTTGTGTCATACATGTACCAGTACAGATGGGATTTCAAACCCCTGCCTGGCTATGTATTTTTATCACATGTCTATTCAGTTATCACATGTGCCACAGAGATTATATGCTGGGAGCTGTCCAAAGGTATGGTCGATGATGAGTGACATCTGCAACAGTGATAAAGGAGGGATAAGGTAGGTGTAGTACACATGCCTGTCCACATGAACAGGTGTCAAGGTCAACACAGCCACACTCTCTCAGGGACTCACACACATTATCACAGTCAACAGGGTCAGGATTAGACTTCCTAACTGGCTAGTTTTCCACAATACAGTAAAACGCAGGTATCACATGCACCACAGGGATTATCAGGATGATATATAAGCAAAAGGTATGCCAGGGTGTCTGGCATCAAAAGGCATGCTTCAGTAGGCTAATGGGAGGTGTAGTTAGTGTGAATGGCATCCAAAGCATTATATTCTACACACATACAGACACAAACACACACACACACACACACACACACACACACACACACACACACACACACACACACACACACGTTGCCAGTACTGACATACATGGGTTCATTGCTTCACAGGTGTGTAGTGGTTGACTGTGCCATAAGGTTGTACAAGGCTAGATAAAGGGTATACCTTGGCATCAGGCCACACAACAATGGGCTGCTGTGTGGCTCATGGGTGTAGTGCCTGGATTTGCCCACACAGGTGGGTACTGTATTCACCATCCAGTCATCTGGGTTACTATTGTGGGTGGCCAGTGATGTGCAATGTTTTCCATGTATGTGTTCTATAGTCCATGACATAGATGATGTCTGGGATGTGCACACATCCCACATGCATATTCTGTCACATATGGAAGTGTACCTGGGATGTCTGGGGCATGTTGTGTACACAGATTATCATCAGATGTGCCATTCCTGGCCCTATGTGGTGAGACCTGGCAATGGACACCAGGTTGACCCTGCACCTACATTGAAAGCATTATACTGGTGTCATTCCCTGGTGTCAGTGGCATTTTTCCATACACGTCATGTGTATAAGGCATGGTATGTCCTTTGTGGGTTACATTTGCTGTCTCTATAGTTGTTGTAGGCGTTCAGTGGGGAACATAGTGAAGGAGCACTGTATGCAATTATGTGCCTATTGCAAGGATGGGACAGGGTGCCATGCCATCTGTAGCCCACTGCAATCACACCATGGTTACTATCTGTGGGCAATATGCAGGGAACTACCAACATAGTGATTGCTGCCTAGCTGAGTGGGTTTGTGTATGTGACATGGGTTGAGAGTGTTCTCTGGGTAATACAAGGGTTTCCTATATTGTTCGCCAGGCCTTGATGTCACATGTAGGGGTATGAATTGTCTACCCCAGTCTCTCTGCTGTTTGACATCTGTTATCCTTGTAAGGTGGACATTGTGACATATAATAGGCCCACCATATAAAAAAACTTGCAAAACCCACTCCACAATGAGTCCAGTTGTTACACACTTACAACTACTTCCACACAGAATACGAATGACACACACACACACACACACACACACACACACACACACACACACACACACACACACACACACACACACACAAGTCTCACAGTTGCCGTGTCTGTGATTAGAGCTGCTACGTAACTAACATATCACACTACAGCATTACACAGATGTAGCATGTGCCATGGAGAATATTGGGCTACTTTTTCCCCAAAGGTGTATTTCAAAGTGAATGACATCAGCAGGCTTGCCAAAGTAAGTCAATGGAGGTTGTAGTGACTGTGAGTGGTTTCAAAAGCGTTGCTCCCTACACACACAGACTTCTACACTTGCTATGTCAGGGAATAGAACTCCTACATAACTAGTATATCACACTATTGCATTACGCAGTTATAGCATGTGCCACAGAGATTACTGGGCTACTTTTTCCCCAAAGGTGTATTTCAAAGTGAATGACATTAACAGGCTTGCCAAAGTAGGGCAATGGAGGTTGTAGTGACTGTGAATGGCCTCAATAGCATTTCTCCCTACACAGACAAACACACACAAAAACGTTTACACTTGCCATGTCTGGGAATAGAACTCCTACCTACCTAAGGCATCACACTACAGCATTACACAGTTATAGGATGCACCACAGAGATCAGTGGCCGATTCCTTCCCCAAAGGTGTATTTCAAAGTGAATGACATCAGCAACCTTGCCAAGGTTGGGCAATGGAAAGTGTAGTTCATAGGTTCATAGTTTGATACTAGGCTAGCAGCCCTAAGGCCTATACATGCCTAGACATGACAATTCCCTGGCTATGTCTTCCCAAAAATATTTACTTCCCTGGACCACTGTCTAGCAGGGCAGCTGACATGATCCCTGGGGTCAATTTCCTATCTCCCATCCAATTGTCCAGGTTTCTTTTGAAGAGGGCCAAAGAGGCACTCTGCTTGACATGTATGGGCAGTCTATTCCAGAGTCTGGGGAGTCTCTGGGTCAGGAACACATTCCTCCAGCATGTATTGTTCATTGTGATGACAAGATTTGGATCCCTGGACCATGTGGCTGTGAGTGTTTAAAATTCTTTAAGTGTAACATGTCAAACAACTGTGAGTTTGACATGGCATGGTATGTTAAGCAGAGATCGCCTTTGAGAGCACCATACATGGCAAAATATAGCTGGATGATTTTCAGATGGTCAGCACAGGGCATCTGGTTTAGGCCTGTGATTTATTTTGTGAGGTATGTCTGTAGCCTCTCTGGTTGTTGCAGAAGTCTTGTGAAGTAGATACATAATGGGCCATTGTAGTCTGCATGGGGTCTACTGAGAGATGACAACAGTGGAACAATGGCCTCCTTTTCCTAGATGTAAAACCCTTAATGGGAGGTGTGTCACATAGGTGGATTTCTTGACTTTTGTGGCACTGTGGTTATCAAAGACTGTCCATCTGTGTCCTTAAGTCTGTTATCACACTTTAGGTGTTTAGTGTACTGCCACTTATGTGATACTTCAGAGGTACATGTCCATTCCCAAGGAGGATAACTATATATTTCTTGGCATTGATCTTCAGGCCATGGCTCAGGCACCAAGCATGTCTTTCTGTAAGGCCCTTCTGTAAAAGATCCACATCATGTGGGGATTCAGTATTGGCTCCCAGTGTGCAGTCATCTGTGACCTTTGTTTGCTATAGTCCCTTATTGTTGGACTGTACTTCAAAGCAGTAGATGCCAAACAAGGACAGTGCCAGGACTGAACCCTAAGATACTCCAACTGTCACTTGTCTGGGGCTGGGGTTGGTGTCCCCTACATTTACAGTGTGTGTTTTGTCAGTACTGCTGTTGGCAGCCCATCGAGTGACATAGGGATTAATGACTACCTTGATACATTTATCTATGATTCCAGATTGGGGGATGGTGTCAAAGGCCTTGGCGAGGTCCGGAAGGTCTGTGTGAACCACCTTACCCTCGTCCACAGCACTGGAAATGGATTCACAGTTGTCAGTCAGGTTGAGGTGATATGATCGGCCTTTCACAAACCCAACCTGGTTACGGTCCAGTGTTTGCAGGTTGCCACTGTCTCTGTTTTAATATCCATGATAATACATTCCATGGCCTTGCAGATCAGGCACGTCATACTGCTGGGGCTGTAGTTCCCAGGATCCAAGGTGGATCCTCCCTTGTGGACTGGGATAACTGTAGCTATGTGCCACACAGTGGGCATGAAGCCTGAGGTGTAGCTCTGATTAGACATGGCACATAGGTGAAGTGCCAGTTCAGTTTGTAGCTCATATAGTATGCAGCCCAGGATGTTGACTGGTCCCATGGCTGCTGTTGTCATAGCTCTGGAGAGTGTGTTTTTTACCTATGTGGCCATTATTACCGGAATCTGGCAATCCTTCTGTGTTGAGATGGGCCCTTTGGGGGTTGGGAGGGGGGTGCAGTTGGCACTAAATCGATCTGGCAGGATATTGACAATATCCCTGGGAGCAGTATATTTAATACCATGCTGCTGTAGCTCAGAGCAGTTCTGACCATTGCCATTTAGATTCCTCACATAGCTATAGAATGGCTTGCAGTTGTCTTTGATATCTTTGGCTATATTATGTTCATAATTAGCTTTGGTGGATGTTATGAGGGAACTCTGCTTTTTACTGTAGCTGGTAAGGGAGTATTTTGCATCTTGGAAAGTCCCCTGTTTCTGCAACAGTTTCCTCCTTTTATTGTACAGTATGTTTATGGCGGGGGGGGGCACTACAGTTGGCTTTCTTTTCTTGGTGGGGAGCTTCTTGGTTCTATATTGTAAGGCACAATTCATGTACGAGTGGATGTGCTCGTACAGTGTCTTCACGTATGATTCAGCAGTCGTCCTTTCACTTCCCATCTGCATGGGTGTCATGATGTTAGTCATGTCTGGCAGGTGGAGCATGACATTGGCTTTGGAGATGTGAGTTATGGAGCTTTCCTTACTGGGGTGTGAGGGAGGGATGTTGATGTTAAGGGTGACTAGCTCATGGGCACCAATGGAGTGACTGTAGGTGTGGAGCATTGATTTTCCATGTTGGTAATGACCAGGTCCAGGATATTTGAGCCCCTGGTGGGACTATGGGTTACCTGATCCAGGGCATTGTGAATTATGACTTCCAAGAACAATTGGGCACACATGTTGGTACACAAGTATTTTTCCAGTTAATGGCAGGGTAGTGTAAGTCACTCAGTATTAGGGTGTTTGCTTGTATTATAATATTTCACAGTATATTTCAAAAGCTGTAGTGGGTATCATAGGGCATGGTGGGGATCTGTAGCAAGCTATACAATTTGGAATGCACTTTAACCTACTGGTAGTTGCACCGGGAGTATTTCAGACACATTCTGTTGGGCAAGTAGCTCAGTGGTGTGAATATCCTTGTTGAATTTGGACACTCCTCCACCTTTATTGTAGCTTTATTGTTTTGGTCCTGGTTTGATGGCCAACAGGTGTGGTGAGAGCTGTACCTGGTATTGCAGGGATGCTCTCTGCAGCCTTGGATCAGGTCTCTGTTACTCCACAGTTATCGATGTTCTCCACTTTTAGGTGTGCGTACTGACTGTGACTGTCCAAATAAACATTGATCCCTACAGTTTCCATGTCTGGGAATAGAATTTCTATCTAACTAGTACAGCACACTATAGTTATAGCATACAACATGGAGATTACACTGCTACGTCTTCCCCAAAGGTGTATTTCAAGGTGAATGACATCAACAGGCTTGCCAAAGTAGGGCAATGGAAGTTGTAGTGATGGTGAATGGCCTCAAAAGCATTGACCCCTACACAGACAAACCTTCACACTTGCTATGTCTGGGATTAGAACTCCAACTTAACTAATATATCACACTACAGCATTATGCAGTTAGAGCACATACCATGGAGATTACTGGGCTACTTCTTTCCCAAAAGTGTATTTTGAAGTGGATGACATCAGCAGCCCTGCCAAATTAGGGCATTTGAAATAGTAGTGAGTGTGACTGGCCTAAAAAACATTGTTCCCTACACAGACAAACGCACAGCTGCCAAGTCTGGGATTAGCACTCCGCCCTAAGTAATACATCACACTACAGCATTACACAGTTATAGGACACACCACATAGATTACTGGGCTATCACTTCCCCAAAGATGTATTTCCAAGTGAAGACATCAACAGACTTGCTATAGTAGGGCAATGGGGAGTGCAGTGTGTGTGCATGGGCCATAACCCATTCATCTAGAGGCAGACACACAACACTAAGGCACACATAGGTTTATATTTCACAGGTACATGTATACAACTGCTAGATGACTACTGAGGTGTATAGTCATGTTACACAGTTAGCACAAGCACCGCAGACACTATAGTGCTGAGGGATACCAAAGGCAAATGTCTACTGTGATTGACATTTGCACATCATGTGGTTTTAGCCAAATGGATGTGTGCTGGGTGGGACAGCCCTCGTGATGAGAGGCTCTTTGTCACTGTCACTTTCTTCCACACATCTATCTATGTGTATTTTTGGCTAATTATTGTGTGCTGTCCTTGGATATATGTGTGTCTACAGTTGCCACCCATCCTGTTGTCAGCAGGACACTCTCAGGTTGAGCCTTTTCATCCCGTTGCCCGCATTGTCAGGCAGTGGGACTTTAAAAGTCCCCTTTTTCGGTGTAGCTTAATTGCAGTGGAAAAGCCAAAAATACTCCCTGTTATTTCACGGCAATGTGGCTACGTCACCAACCCAGGCCTGCAGTTAGAGGTATTGCCTGTTAGGTCCGGGTGGTGTAATTCAAGCAGCAATTGGCTGCAAGGATGGAAGGGGGCCCTACAAAGGTCGCAGATGTAGAGCAGTTTTATATTAGTGCTCTACAACTGCTAATAATTTCTTCTGTTTCAGAAAGGTCTGAAATAAGCCAGCAAGGAAGCCAGCCAGCCAAGAAGCCAGCAAGGGAGCCTGCTAGCCAGCCAGCCAAGAAGCCAGCAAGGGCATCTGCTAGACAGCCATCCAATAACACAGCAAGGGAGCCTGCTAGCCAGCCAGCCAAGAAGCCAGCATGGGAGCCTACTAGCTAACCAGCCAGCAAGGGAGCCTGCTAGCCATCCCAGCCACTCAGCAGACAGAGAGCCAATCATCCAGCCAGCCATTCCAGCAGGAAGGAAACCAGCTAGTCCAGCAAAGACTGTGATAGTGGTAAGTGCATAGTATTTTGTCACTTTAGTTATTTAAAATGGGAATATTGTGCTTTAAGTTTTTAATGTTTAGAGGTTAATGCGGGGTGCAGTATGAAGTATTTTAATCTGTGCAGTGGTAATTTTGAGATTTCCAAGTAGTAATTTTAAATGGGCATATTGTGCTTTATTTAAATTTAAGTTTTAATGTTTAGAGGTGAATGGGGGGTGCAGTACACAGCATTTATATTTGTGCAGTGGTTATTTTGAGATTTTCAAGTAGTAGTTTAAAATGGGAATATTGTGCTTTATTTGAGTTTTTAATGTTTAGTGGTAGATGGGGGTGCAGTACACAGTATTTAAATCTGTGCAGTGGTTATTTTGAGATTTTCAAGTAGTAGTTTAAAATGGGAATATTGTGCTTTATTTAAGTTTTTAATGTTTAGATGTAGATGTGGGTGCAGTACGCAGTATTTCAATCTGTGCAGTTGTTATTTTGAGATTTTCAAGTAGTAATTTAAAATGGGAATATTGTGATTTATTTAAGTTTTTAATGTTTAGAGGTAGATGGGGGTACAGTATGCAGTATTTAAATCTGTACAGTGGTTATTTTGAGATTTTTGAGTAGTAGTTTTTAAAGGTATAGCACTTGTGTATGTATGTATATGTAATTGTGATTGTTGTTGGGGGTATGATTTGGAAGCGTTACTTTTTAAAGGCTGAACCATGTGTATAGAAGGTTTGTTTATTTCTGTTGGGGACAGTCTTAAATATAAATGTAGTATGACGTATTTCTATTGTCGTAGCTTTTTCTGGGGACTTTCTGTTTACAGATAGAAAATGTTTGAGCATAGTTTGTACTTTTTTGTGTGGAAATGTGTGCAATTAATGCTGCTTTCAGGAAGTTAGGATATACTGTTTGGATAATTTTTCCTGTTCTTGCAAGTCAATGCGCATGTGGTACAGGTCTACCTTTTGAGGGGGAATGTTAATAGCTAACAAAGTGCATTTATTATTCTAGTAGGTACGTTGCCAACTTGCCAAAGCTGTTTCAAGATTGTTTTCATTTATAGTTGTAAATGTGTGCATTTTGTTTTTTATGCTGCCTTTAATAAGGTTAAAATGTCCTGCTTTGCTTGTAATGTGTGAATATGGGGGTGCTGATTTTGCTTTGGCCTGTTTATTGCATTGCTGTGCTGGGTAAATTACTATTCATTGGTATGTTTTGAGGTAAAAGGGGTCCATGGAATTTGCCGTACATTGTAGTTTATTTTAGCTGCTCTTGCAGTATGTATTTTTTAAAGTTAAACATTTACGGACTTTTTCCTTTGTTTTTTTTTTTTTTTGTTTTGTTTTTTTTTTGTGGATGCATGCTCAGAAGTTAATGCAATGCATTTGAGATTGTGCCAAACCATTTCATTTTTACTGGATAGTTTGCTTTGATTAATAGCAAGTTTGTATTTTTTGTTTTTAGTGATGTCTTCAATACATTTACAATATACTGCTTTCATTATAATTTGATTACGGCCAGTGCTGTTGTTGGGCATGTTCGTTAGTAGATCATTGCGCTGTGTAAATTAGTGCTATACATTTATTTCTTTTAACTGCTGTGGTCAAAAGCTAAATTGGGTCTATGGTATCCGCTGTGCATTCTCATTTTAGTGTTTTTTTGGTACAGTGAAAATATATTTAACTTTATTTTCTTATGGTGTGGGGTGGGGGTTGTGTTTAGCGGTAAAAATAATGCTTTTCATTTTCTATGAGCTGTGATAATGTCAAAGTTTTCAATGGCCAAAATGTCCCCTATATTACCTCATTTACTATTACCTTTTTCAAATGGCTTGTAATGTTAATTATTTTCTGCTCCGTTCGCCAGTTCTTTCATATGCCAATGTGTTTCAAGCCAGTTCTTTTGCATGCCAATGTTTTTCAAGCGAATGTCTATAGTCATCCATCTAAAACCCCTTTTTCCCATTTTTGCACATGGGGTCATTGGGATGTTTAACAGTGGCAATCATCCAGAGCCAAGTCCAGTTCATTCTCAGGTCTTTACAGAATCTATATCAAAGAACATTAAGCTGCTTCATGTTTCATATGCAAATGTTTTTATGATATTAGGTGCCAGTCTTTTTCAAACCAATGATTTCATGTGCCATTGTTTCTAGCCAGTTCTTTTGTGTGCCAGTGTTTCTAGCCAGTTCATTCATGCACCAATATGTTACTGCACCCTACTAACACAGTTTTGCTAAATATGTTGCATATCAGGTAAGCACAGATTCAAGAATGAAGAGAACAGCAGCTTCATCGCAGTCAACCAGCAACAAGAGAATGTGCAAGTGGCAGGATGTTTGGAAAATGGAATTTGACTGGATCGAGAGATGCAGTGATGTCAAAGCATTTTGCAGGTACTGCAAGAGAGAATTTCTAGTGACCCATGGTGGAAGAAACAATGTTGCATGACATGAGGCAACTGAACAACATAAGACTGCTATTCTTCAAGCTAAATCCAGTCAATGGATGACAAAGTGGGCAAGGAACACAAACATTGAAGGACCAGAACTTAGGATCATTGCAGCAGAAGCCTCTGAGGTGTTCCATGCTGTTAAGCACAATATTTCCTATAACAACTTGGAATGTGCCATAAAGTTGGCCAGCCAGTTGTACAGTGACTTAGACATTGCAAAGAACCTATCTTGTGGAAGAACCAAGGCTGAAGCCATAGTCAAAAATGTTTTGGGAACGCACTCATTGGAATGCCTCATGCATGACCTTCAAATCCAGGCACTTCATTTGCAATTTCATCAGATGCTTCCAACAAGGGGAATATAAAATTATTTCCACTTGTTGTGAGGTATTTTTCTAAAGAAGAAGGGGTGGTGAATGGCCTTTTGGACTTCTATGAAGACCCTGATGAATCTGCACAGTCCATATCGCAGCAAATTGTGAACATTATGGAACAGCACTCCTTGCCCTGGGACAGCATTCCAGCATATGGGGCTGATAATGCCAGTGTGAACTATGGGATGAAATCTGGTTTGTATACCTGATTAAAAGAAAAGTGCCCCTCACTCCAGAAGGCTAACTATGTTGCCCACATCATTCACAATGCAGCCAAAAACACTGCAGCACAACTACTGTACGACGTGGAAGTATTTGTAATGAAACTTTTCAGCCATTTCTCAGGTTCTGTCACATGGACCAGAGACTTGAAAGATTTCTTTGAGTTTTGTGGCATGAAATTTGAGAGACTGTTAAGACATGTGCTAACAAGGTGGCTGCCACTACTGCCTGCCATTGAAAGAGTAGTGAAAAATCTCCCAGTGCTCCAGTCTTATTTCCTCTCCCAGGGAGAAGAGGAGACCCCCCCCCCCCTGCCGGCAGATATGACAGTACTTTTCAGCTAATGAACATGGTTAGAATGCATTGCTTACACTGCCCCAGTACTATATGCACTTTCTCTGTGCTGTTCTTGTTGATTTTAATGAACATATAAGTACATTAAAAAAATCAGGACTTACTGCCATGGAAACGTTTTGTGTAATAGTCTCTCTGAAGCAAAAACTGCAGGCAAGTGCTGAAGATGCTTTCTTTGGAGGGAAACTTAGGACACTTATGAGCACATTAGACAGCACTTCTGCTAACAAACTGAAAAGACACTTCATTGTGTTCTTGGAGACAGCAGTGAAGTACTTGGAACAGTGGTTTGATTATACTGAAAACTACTTGTTTACACTGTCTAAATTATATCTAACTGGGCCCTTTGCTTTCAGTGACATACTCAATGTGGTCACTGCCCTGAATCTGCAGGATGTAGATGAAGACCATCTTTTCAGGGACTACTTGGCAATTAGGCCCTTTGTCGAACAGTTATGTAAGACAAGCTTAAGTCCAGGAGAAAAGTGGCTGAAGCTTTTCAGAGAGGGCCAGAGCTGACTGCACTATATCCGGTAATTGCCAGGGTATTATCTATACTGACATCAAATGCATTTGCAGAAAGAGCTTTTTCTTTGATGAAAGGTAAATGGACAGATGTGCGAAACTGATGTAGTGTAGACTTGTTAAAAGTAAACTAATGATGACTGTAAATTACCAGATGAAATGTAGTGACTTTTATTCAAATATTGTTTCAAACCGGGCCCTTCTTCAAGCCATAAAATCTAATTCAAAATACACTTAAAAAAAAAGTGATTTAGTGTACTAGTGTGCAGTATGTAGTACTAGGGTGCTGTATGTAGTTGTGGTGTTCTTTGCTTTAGCTTTAATTTGCTAGTGTGCAGTATGTAGTTTTGTGTTTTTCTTTGCTTTAGCGTTAATTTACAATAAATACATCTTAATTTTACACTTGGCTTGTGTGTGGTATGTAGATTTTTTAGTTTTCTTTCAGAATAGTCATGGTTGGTTTATGAATTTTTTTACTTTTTTAAATAAACAAGTGTCTGTTTAATGAGTAGTGTGTTTTTTATTCCTTTAAAGTTTGCTTACTGTTACAACTGAGTAATGTGTTTTTTTGCAATAATGCTTCACTTCATTTAAATGGATTGAGTTTTCAGTATGCTGTAATGTCACAATATTGTACCCATAACTGTAATACTGCATCTCCTTTAACACCTCTGGTGATGTTGTGGTGGGGGTGTGGCTAGTGTCATATTGGTCACACACCCTGACCTACTGGCCACATCCCCATGTCCCACTTTGGCCTTGTTTAAAGGTGGCAACCCTATGTGTGTCTTCCTATCCAATGTGTGTGCAAAGCATGACTGATGTGTACTGAGGAGTGTATGCACTAACATCTGCGACTGTCAGATATGTATGGTCCACTGTTGTTGACAGACTAAGTGTGGGAGCGTGCCCAGTATGTCCATCTGTACTGAATGTGTGAATCCATTCCAGGTAGAATGTACTCCAGTGCGGACTTTTGTGCTCTACACCTGCAGCTAGCAACCTATTTCTGTGGGATATCTGTAGATCGGTTGCCAATATGGGGTCAAAATGGGCAAAGGATAGTGGGTTACTGTAGGTAATTGTGTCTGTGCTGCTTCCGCTACATGGTCTTGGTGTTAGCAGAGATATTCAGATATATGTACTGTTTTACACTGTGATGTTTTATGTCATCAAGTACTATCAGGTATACATATTTGCTTGCAGTGATGTCCTGTGGAACACAGTGTGAATGCAGCTGTGTCCAGTATTGTGGTCAGCAGCATACATATTCTTGCACAATCATGCCATTCTGGAGGGGAAGCTGCAGACACTTGCTGCTGGGTCTGTGTACATGGTTCAGCACCTTGGTACAGTGGTGGCTGAGGATCCCATGCTTGTACATCCATCAACATGACAGTATGGCCATATCCTGCTGTGGCCATACCTCATAGTTGTACAGTTTCACACAGGTTACCCAGAGGCAGGGGTCATCATTTTGGACATTACCCCTTCACATTGTGGTTTGCAATCAGGTTTATAGCCACACATGCTTGTGTTTGCAGCCAGTGATAGTATGTGCACACGGTTGAGTTTCGGACTTCACACACTCCATGCCGCCCATGCTCCTACCCCCCCTATTATTCTATCTTCTTCCAAACATTATGCAAAAATTATCTGATATGTTCCCTATAGTTATCACCTCATCCCAGCAGTAATTTGGTGTTGGTCCACAGTTCATGCAGTAGGACATGGTGGACATGTTACTGAGATTTGTCCACATGGCCTTGCATATGGGTTCTGTGGACTGTGTTATGTTGTTATTTGGGAGTCCATGACATAATATACAGTGGCAGTACGGGTGAGACACAGGCCTTTGGCAGAGAACTGTAGGACATTTGGTAGTGATGCAGGCCAGCTGTAGCAGGCCATTGCATTCTGTCACTCCTACAGTCCCAGACTGCAATACAATATACTGGGGTGACAGGGTAGGTGTGTAAGGTGTTCATGCCAATACATTCTGTCATTATTGATCCAGTGGTGCAGATGCTGGCAGGGTGCTGCTTACAGCTAGGGACAATACCTTGTTTTTAGTATTACAGTCAGCCCTAACCTTAAAAGAAAAAGTAGACTCCATATCTGGATGTACAAAAACACTAGAGCTGTCAGCTAATCCACAATAGGCACAATCACCACAAGGAAATGTTCCCATAGCACCCATATTAATAGAATTATTACCAATGTTAAAGAGATAATGCAACATTCTTTTCAGGGAATGCTTATTCCGAAACTGGAACAAGGGTCTTGTCCCTATAAAATTCCTAATAGTGTCATCAGTCAAAAGAACTGACCAATGTTTCTCAAAAACATTTGTAATAAACCTAGAATTATTACTATATTGCAAAGGAGCCAACGCTTTCTTTCTATCAAAAGTGGAGTTAATGAATGGTTTGTAACCAGAAGAACAATATGGTTTTGCCCTCGTCTGTCGCATGCTTATTCCCAAATTCAAACTTTCTTTTACTTCATCCAATTGATATCCCCTACTTAATATATCACATTTCAACATATTCAGATCATGAAAACATTGTTCATCCTTTACATCTCATCTAGATATCTGCATACCTTGACCTTTAATAATATTACAAAAAATATAGTTAGGATGCATACTCTTTCTATGTAACAAAGAACATTTATAGCAATCCCTCCTATAAAAATGAGTAGTAAATGTCAAATCAGGTTCTCTATACACCGTGACATCCAAAAAGTTAATAGAAGAATATGAGTGCTTAACCGAAAACCTAAAAAAATTAGTAGTACTGTGTAAAAAAACAAAACAATGAATCCAGTTCCACAGCAGTGCCATCCCATAAATGAAATACATCATCAAAAAATGATGATAGAACAAAACAGAGTGTCTGAAACTATCTGATGGAAAAACCATTGTGTTCTCCCACTGTGCTATAACCATACCAGCACAGGAATTGCCCATAGCTACGACAGCCTGTTGAAAATAGTAGGCACCTTTAAAAGAGAAAGAAAGAAGTTATGTACTCACCATAATGTTCTGTTTGTTGTCCATCTCGTCTTCATTCTTCATTGTTTGGGTTCAGAACTGATCATTGGTTCTGACTCGGTCTATACAAAAGCTCAAGAACTTCCACCGGCTTGTGGCTGTAATCCCTATCCCATCATGCTCAGGGAAGATTACCCAGCTCTTGTTTGCAAATATTAGATGTACTTATCAAAAAAATATTTACATGCCTAAACAGACTAGTGAAGAGAGCCAGAGAACATTGTATTCCAATTAATACTTCTCAGTCCTCCAGGGGCAAAAGGCTGGGGAAAGGAGGGTAGGATGTGAGAATGAAGGTGAGATGGACAACAAGCATGGAACATTATGGAGAGAACATAACTTCTTTATGTTATGTTGTCCTATTTCACCTTCATTCTTCATGTCGGGACAGCATCCCCTAGCACCATCTTTCTTGGGTAGCTTAAGGGAAAAAACTCCTCAGAACAGTGGACCCAAAGGAGGCCCTGTTCCTGGAGGCCAACTCTACTTTGTAATGAGTGGCAAAGGTATGAGGCTTAGCCCATGTCACTGCTGCACAAATAAAATCCATAGGTAGCCTTGCTTGAAAAGCAAATTGAGGTTGCTATTGCTCTTGTAGAGTGACCTTTTATCTTTCCAGCAAGTTCTCTGTTTCGAGATTTATAAGTGAAAGTAATACAATCTGTAAGCCATTTCGAAAGTGAGACCTTTGATATGGGAGCACCTTTCTTTTTGTCTGAAAATGATACAAACAACTGGTCAGATCTCCTGAAGTCTTTTCTTCTGTTTAAGTAAAAACATAGTTGTATATGCACCTCTAACTGGTGTAATTTATATTCTGCCCTGTTGCCATAGTTGGGGAAAAATGGTAAGTCAATGGACTGATTCAAATTAGATTCTGAACACACTTTGGGTAGGAAAGAAGGGTTCATTCATAGAGAAACTCTGTCTTTTTGGAAAATCATATAAGGGGAATGTACTGACAATGCATGAAGTTCTGATACCCGTCTAGCAGATGTGATGGCTAAGCTGTCTTCCATGTTAAGAACTTTAGGTCACATGATGATGCAGGTTCAAAGGGGGGAAGAATCAGATTGGATAAAACAAAATTTAGGTCCCATGGCCCTGGGACTGTAGGTCTGGGTAAGAGGGTACGTTTCAGGAATGTTTTGCACAGCCTGAGAGACATGATCCTTAGTCCCATTTCTCTGATATGGTAGTTATATATGGCTGCTAGATGAACTCAAACAGTAGCCACAGCTGCACTCTCATTAAAACGTTTTGCCAGAAAGTCTAAACTAGAAGTTATAGGGGCAGTGAAAAGATCAATGTGGTTGCTGAAGGCCCAATGGGAAAAGCTCTTCCATTTGTTTGAATATAATTTCCTGGTTGAAGCCTTATGAGATGAAGTCAAGATATGTTTCACAGCAGGGGAAATGTCAGGAAGCCTGACTATGTGTGGAACTGGAGCAGCCAAACTGTCAACTTGAGGGTTTGAACTGATGGATGGAGTGTCCCTGAGGAATGAGTCATTAAGTCTGGAACTGGGTCCAGAATCCACATCTCCTCGTGGAGATGGGGCCAAAGAAAGGGGAAACACATTTGACAAGGCCAATATGGGACGATGAGTATCAAATTTCTTCCCACCAAGCTGGCTTTCTGAAGGACTTTGGAAATCAAGGGGAAGGGAGGAAAAGCACAAAGGACATCCAGGTGCCAATCATGTATCAGTCCATCCTTGGTGACTCCCCGGAGGGGGGAATCATGGTAAAATAGCTGCTGCACTTGGCATTGATGACCATGGCGAAGAGATCACAGTAAGAATGGCCCCATTTCTGGAAGATCTTTTTCATGGGTCTATATTATCGGATCGAAAGTTTCAAACTCCGAATACCATATGGTCGACACCATATGTTCGAAGTTTGAAAATTTCGAATCCTAAAAAAAAAAAAAAAACAGGAAGCCTGTCATTAAGTGTTTTATGCAGGGGGCAAGCCCCCCCCCTGAACCTCCCACACCCCCGCTACTTAAATATACCATCTCCGTTCACACTTGCAATGTTTTCAATATTTGAACATTTGGTGTTGCCCAAATGATATTTGCATATTGAAATCTTCACTTTAATAATATAGACCCCTTTTCCACTACTTCCAGCTTTAGGGACCACTTGTGAGGCATCAGAATATCTCTGCTGATTTTGTCCGCTATCACATTGGATCTCCTCGGGATGTGCATTGCTATCATAAAGCATTGGGAAGAGACTGCCCACTGCCATACTCATAGGGCCTCTTGAGAGAGGGAGTAAGACTTGGTTCCTCCTTGCTTGTTTATGTACCACACAACTGACATGTTGTCTGTTTGTATTGCAATCATTCCCAGTGGAAGAAAGTCTTGGAATGCTTGCAACACCAGAAGCACTGCTCTCATCTCCAGGATGTTGATATGCAAGTGAGTCTCGTGATCTTGCCAAGTGCCCTGGACTGTCTTTCCCAGATAATGCCCCCCACCCTATCTGGGAAGTGTCCATGGTCATTGTGGGTAATGACTGTGGAAAATCAAATGGTCGTCCTTGGGTCACTTGAGTGGAATGAAGCCACCAATTAAGGTCTCTTTTGCAGGTTTCTGTAATAATAATCAGGTGAGACATGGGTAGTTCCTGCATGAATCAATGAGTGAACTGTAGACACTGCAAAATTCTCATATGCTGACATGCTAATGATATCAAGGTTATTGCTGCCACCATGGAAAACAAAACATTTAGAGCCACTTTTGCCTGCACTTTTCTCTTGGTCAGAAGCTTTCTTACTTGATGGTGTAAGGTTTGAACTCTTTCAGGAGGAAGCCTGGCCAGCATTCTTTTTCAGTCTGCCCCTATAATGATGATATGCTGTTATAGCAACAAGGCAGATTTTTTTGAAATTTATTGTGATCCCTAAATGGGAGCAAAGGTGAATTGTGGTGTCTATCACTTCTGTGAGTAGATGCTTGGTAGTGGCAGTTAGGAGCCAGTTGTCCAAGTACAGAAAGACATGGAATTCAATACACCTCAAGTGAGCAGTAATCACTGCCATGCATCTGGTGAGCACTCTGGGGCTGTGGTGAGAATAAAGGGCAGGGCTCAAAATTGGTAGTGACTGTCTCCCAGCCAAAATTGCAAATGTCTCCTGGATTGCCAGTCAATTTTGATATGGTAGTACCCATCCTGGAGAACTATTGAGCACATCCAATGGTCTTTTCCCAAGAAAGGGAGTATCGACTGCAGTGTCACCATCCAGAACTTTGATTTTTTTTTTACAGACTTGTTCAGTCTGCTGAGATCCAAAATTGGCCTCCAGTCCCCCTGTCTTTTTTGGAGCTAAAAAGAACCTTGAGTAAGTTCCAGATCCAGTTTGGTCTGCGGGGACAGTTTGGATGACTCTTTCATCTAGCAACGTTTGTACTTCTAGAGTTGTGTAATCCCTTTGACTGGATGGACCATCTGGGACTGATTTTGTGTTTAAGGGGGGGGGGGGAGAAAAAGGGACTGTGATAACCTCTAGATATGATCATTTGCACCCATTTGTCTTTTGTTATTTCTAGCCAGGCACTTGGCTACAAAAATAAGTGACCCCCTAACTGCCTCCAGAGATGGAGAGATGGGTCTCCTCTCAGGACCACTGGAAGGGTTTACCAAGAAAAGAGTCCCTGTCACCCTGGTTCTGTGGACTCCCTCTGTCACATGGTCAGTATCTTTCATTGTTACTGCCTCCTCTTCTCCTGTGGGAAGACTGATCACGTGTATCCAGGAAAGCTGTCTGAGACTTTCAAAACCACATCCCCCCCATTATGACCTTTACAATAAGGTCTGGTAGGTAGGGAGAAATGGACTCCAGTGGCAGAAAGAGTCTTTCCTTCCTGTTCACACCTGGTTAGTGTCTCTAACTTTTGGCCCAAACAAGGACGAGCCATCAAAGGAGGCATTAATAAAGGAAGACTTAAAGAGTTTCGCAAAATCACATAAGCACATCCAGGAAGGTCTCCTTAAGGAAATTTCTGTACCCGCTGCCCTACTCGCTCCATCAGCTGCATAAGATATAAGCCCCATGAAAGAGTTTACCACAGAATTTAAGGTGGAGAGCTGGGAGGAGACCTTATCCGAAACCCTCGCAACTCCAGAACCTTGGATGGTATCACCTAGCTCGTTCAGGACATCCCTATGAAGCCTAGTGAGGTGGGTCAGGTAATTCAGTTACCTGAGAGCAAAGGATGCTGAAGAACACATGTGGTTTCCATACCTGTCCATAGTTTGAGATTCCTTGTTTGGTGAATGGACAGAAGAGGACGTCTCTGAAAGCTCCTTCTTGGTGGCTGCCTCCACCACCATAGCATCTACAGGGACACCCTTTCTAAGGAACTCCTTATCTGAAGGCACAGTGATTAACTTATTTGGCATCCTAGGAACAGGTTCCACTGAATCTGGGGAGCCCCATGCCTTCTGACTGACTACATTCATGAGCTGGTCGAAAGGCAGAGACACCCAAGAGGTAGAAGGGCGAGACCCAAAAGCCTCCAGGTATACAAACTCGCCCTCAGAATGGGTGATGGACTTCCAGCCACCTCCCTGCTTAAGGATTTCAAGGATGTTTGAAAAGGAGACATCTTCAGAGGGTGACCGTGGGGACCCTTCTGACTCATCGAGGTCCATATCTGAAGTGATGAACTCCTCCGGGGAGAATCAATGCTTCCTCTTACATAATCTCTTTTGAGGGACCTCTTCAGAGAGATAATCCAGAGAGGTTTCAGAAGAGAGGGCTTCACCCAGTGGGGCATCCTGAGGATTTGGGTCTCTACATCTGTGTGGATGTGATGGTACTGAGACAGACATTGGTGCTTTAGGGGGAAGAGCACCTGGATCTGAGAGAGGAGCTGTCTGTGGTGACAGCAGTCTCCTCATCATCAAGAAAGCCTCCTGGCCCTAATCCAAGGAAACTTCCAGCTCCAAAGAACTCAAAGGCCTCCCCAGAACCAAGGCAGTGGGCTCCAAGACTGATGTAGGAGCAGAGAAAAAGCATCCAGTACCAGCTAAAATTTGCAAAACAATACCTCACGTCTCCCAAAAGCATGTGGGGAAATGTGTTATGGTCTGATGAGACCAAGGTTGTACTTTTCGGCCACAATTACAAAAGTTAAATTTGGCGCAAAAACAACACTTTGCATCACCAAAAGAACACCATCCGCATGTTGAAGCATGGTGGTGGCAGTATCATGCTTTGGGGTTGCTTTTCTTCAGTTGGAACTGTGGCTTTAGTCAAGTTGGAGTGAATTATGAACAGTTCCAAATACCAGTCACTTTTGGCCCAAAACCTTCAGGTGTCCGCTAGAAAGCTGAAGATGAAGAGGAATTTCACCTTTCAATATGACAATGACCCCAAGCATACATCCAAATCAACAAAAGAATGGCTTCACCAGAAGAAAATTAAAGTTTTAGAATGGCTCAGCCAGACGCCAGACCTAAATCCAATAGAAAATCTGTGGGGTGACCTGAAGAGGGCTGTGCACAAGAGATACTGTCACAATCTGACAGATTTGGAGCACTTTTGCAAGGAAGAGTGGGCAAATACTGCCAAGTTAAGATGTGCCATGCTGATAGATTCCTACCCAAGAAGACTGAATGCTGTAATAAAATCAAAAGGTGCTTCAACAAAGTATTAGTTTAAGGATGCTCACACTTATGCAACCAGCTTATTGTAGTTTTTTTATTTTTTAGAAGTTTCCCCTAACAGATTTGTTTTTCAATTGAATTGTACAGGTTACAGGTCACATTAAAGGTGGGAAAAGTTTTGAAATTATTTATTGTGGTCTCAGTTTTTTTATATCACAAAATCTGTCATTTTAACATGGGCGTGTAAACCTTTTATATCCACTATAAACAGACTTAAAAGAAAAAGTCAAGGACATTCAGAATTGCCATTTAGCTGAAACGCCTGTTATCCTTAAAGGGTAATTTGCATATACCCCATGTTGCTTCTGATACAAGAGGTTTAAGGTATCACACAGTGGAAAGTCTAGCTTTGCTAGATTTTTCTTTTTGCATTTTTTAACCAAGCAGTTTTCTTGTGTGACGTTTTTGCTAATTGTTTTATTTTCGGAAGACAATGAAAACTGGGAACAACAGGATGTTCAACAAACAGGTAACTAGATAGTTTTGTAGAAATCAAGGGGAAAATAAGCACTCATCAATCATTCTGTACACCCGTGTGATCATTTTCTCAATGTTCCTTAAACTTATTAACAAAAAAGTAGTGATATCAGATAATAAATGTAACAGATGTAAAATAAAAACTGGAATCCATAACAACAACAGAACTGCCTTTAATGGCAGATCGAATAAAAATATCTTTATCATCCTACAGCTGCCTAAGTGCTTGGGCTGGATTTACGAAAGCTTGCACGGAGTGCAAGAAGAGTGTAGGAGCTCACGGTGGCAATATGTCTGCCGTGTGATCCAGGTAGAGCCGGCACGGGCGTGCACGAGAGCTGCTAAAACTACTCTTGCACGGACAGCATCATTGGATGCAAATTACCTCATTTGCTGCTGAAAGCTATGCAAATGAGGTAAATTTGCAGTCCAGGAAACACAAACCTGTCCGTGGAAGATTAGAGTACCATTCTGCAAATAGCTAAACGGAGCTATGGCAGCTCCAAATAAAGGATGCATACAGTTGAGAAAGCATGCCAATGGACAAATATAAGGCCATTGGCATTTCTAAATGTTTAAAATTATTAAAATCTAACTCCCCCCTGATCTCCAATGTTTAAGCATAGTGCAGCACCGAGCAAATGTGCGACACTTTAAAAAACAAGAAAATAATTTAAAAATAGCCAGTAATAGGCATTTTCACTAAAAAGCTTATCCTGCCATGCAGGTGAATGGCAGGCTGAAGACAACATGGCCATTGAGTAGTGGTTGCTAAGGGGGGGAAGCTCAGTGTGAGAGATATAACCATGCATTAGTAGGCAATCCTATGGAAATGAGGATAAGGATAGTGAATCTCAGTTTTCCCCAGCATGTGAGTCATGTCCCAAGAGTGTAAGTGTAGGAGTAGATGAGTAGTAGAGTAGAATATAGGTGACATCATGAAGGGGTATGTCAGAAAGGCTGTAAGCTAATTGTAGCACAGTGGCTTGTGTTTGCCCTGAGTTGCTCAAGATTGCAAGAGGCATGCCTACAGTTATCCTATATGAAAACCCTGAAACCAAAGGTGCACACTGTTAAAATATCGGAATTTTTTTGCAAACGTGCACACAGCGTATGTGCACGTTTGCACGCGTGTGCGCGTGTTTCTGCGGGGCTGCCCCAGGCGGAAACAGAAAGGGAAAAGGAAGGAAAAGAAGTAGTAGAAGTTAACCAAGGAGAACTAGCAGAGCTGTCAGGTGAAATATCAGAATCAGCCAATTACACAGGCAGCAGACTATCCCAGCCCAGCCCAGCACTTTAAACTCTGCAAACAACATTCCCCCTGTTTTTCCCAAGAACTCTGCAACACTGCAGTATACAAAGAGGGAAAGATTAAAAAGCTTAAGTCAGACAAAATGTTAGGGGCTACTCTTGCTATCATAAACCAACATGTGCAAGGTGCTGAGGGTGGTGATGTTGTGAATGCTGCTGAGCAACCCAGAGTGAGGAGACGGAGAAGAGTGTACAGACCCAGGGTAACCTACCAGGGGATACATGAGCTGGAGATAGTGGAGCACTATAGGGTGGACAGAGACATCCTGCAGCAAACTGTTGAGCTGTGCCGGCCATGCCTCACACACAGAACCAACAGAGAGGAACCCATACCAGTGGATACCATGGTATGTGTTGGCATAAGAATACTAGCTACAGGTACCTTCCAGAGACCAACTGATGATATGATGGGGATTTCACAGGCATCCGAATCCAGTTACTCCACCAGTTCCTGGACGCCATGTCAGCACATGTCGGTGACCAAGTATATTTCCCCAATTCCCATGAGGCATTGGCCAGCAATATGCATCTTTTCCACCAAATAGCAGAATACCCTGAGATAGTGGGTGCAATAGACTGCATGCACATATGCTTCAAAGCACCACCCGGTGAGCAGGGTAGGGTCTACATCAGCCACAAGGGCTTCCCCTCCATCAACTGCCAGGTCATGTGCGATGCCCAGGGCATAATAATGAATGTGTGTGCTGGCTACCCTGGAAGCTATCACGATTCCCACATCTGGCATTTGACACAGCTGTACCAGAGATTTGCCAATGGGGACATCCCTGATGGTCACCTAGTGGGGGATGCTGGATACTCACTGGAGCCGTGGCTGATGACACCCATCAGAAATGTACACACACCTGAACAAGAACTCCATAATGAGGCACACAAACAAACAAGAAACATAACTAAGTATGTGTTTGGGATGCTCAAGTCACGGTTCCGGTGCCTGGACACATCTGGTGGAGCCTTGCAGTACTCACCAACTACATGTACCCAAATTGTTATGGTATGTGCCATGCTACACAAAATTATCCTGTGGAAACAGCTGCAGCAGAAACTGCATGGGGCAGGCCAAACAGCCCCCCACCATTGCCAAGGCCTGCACAGGCACAGCGTGACTCGGAGGATAAACAACCTGAGCCTTCCCCAGTAGACAGAAGGAGGCATGCTCAGTATGCCCTGGCCTTGGCAAAGTGGCAACACATAACACATACAATGACTCAGTAGGAACCCTGGAAATGACACCTCTCTCTGACTCGCACATACAGTAAAAGGGATGCCTAACTTGACACTACCTGTTTTCAAGCATGTATAGGGAGTGTACTATGTGCATCCAACATAGGCAGCCCTGCAGCACCACCTGAGGCATGAGTGCCCTATTTTAAGCAATATAAAGCACTGCTAAGCACATTTTACCAGTATTGAGCATATTTAAATACAATTGCGCATGGCTGCGCATGGCGCTAACCAGCGCAACGTCAGGCAACATTGGGCAAAGTTGGTCAATGTTGGGCAAAGTTGGGCAAAGGCGAGCAACATCGGGTAAACACGCTCACACCTGCTTTACTGTTCCTTAACCAGTCAGATCTGCCCAGAAGGAAAATAAAAAGCAGTGACAGTGCTCGAACTCAGGATATTGTGCACTATAGTCACAGTATTGAACCACTAAGCCATGACAGCATTTCACTGGCACAGACACAACTTAAGTCACTCACACATACCAGTTAGGGGGGGGGTCACATACCTAGCAGTTACAGCCAGCAGGAAAACATGTAGACAAACTCAAACACAAACAAATGCTGTAGCGTGCCCTCTGAAGAGACATATGAGTAACCTCCCCCCAGGCCTATGCAGACAGATAACAGCAGGCCAGGCAGTCTGATGTGGGTTGGGTAGGCTATGAAGTCACAAACTAATATGCGTGTAATTGGAAGCTAAGGTCTGTAGTACAATGGTATGCCTCAAGCCAGTACGATAGGCAACAGTGCAGACTGAAATGGAGTAGCTAACATAGCAGTGCAGGCCTAGCAAATGTATATGTGTCAGGTGTACCCCTCATCCTATGTACACCCACAGTAACAATCAGGTCTGCCCCCCCCAGGTAGAAATGTACAAATAATAGCTGTCCCCCCTGTATGTAGAAATGTTGATAAGTCTATGCAAATTGACTCATGGAAACCCTGCAGGCACAGCATGCTTCCTGTCGATGTACAGCACAAAGGTGAGCCCTGAAGTAAAAACAAACTTGATTTTTCACACACATATAGTATATATGCCCATAGTGGGCATGCTTACACACTTAAACAAATTTAGCAAATATCAGTCAGCAACATACTGAAAGGTCATACTGGGCATGCTCACACACTTAGGCCATGTCTGAGTATAGCAGTGGGCCACACATATCTGGCAGTGGCAGTTCTTACTCTAGACACTTGTCACTATTCACCAATCCTGCCTTGCGCACACAGTGATATGAAAACAGACTCATATAATATATGGGACCCCTGTCATAATCAAACTATGTACTACAAGTACTTAAGTTGTTCAAAGAAAATGAAAATCCAAAGAAGATAAATAAATCTTCGATCAGTATCATCAAGAAACAATAAGCACTCCTAACATTATCCAAGCCATGTTCTGGCAAAAATATCGCCAAAGAGTCCATAGAGAACCATGAAGCTTCCTTTCACTATGTCATAATTATCAATGTAAAGTCATATATGTTCTGAGACAGTGCAAAGTGTAAATGAATACATGTACATGACTGACATTGCCAACATCTTGTCAGACAGGTTCATACATATTTACCCCCCTCTCACTGACAAAAGGGCGCATTACCATACCTGGAGATTGTGAAGACCCAGAAATCACATATACAATGGTTAAACAGCTCTATCCAAACCTAAAAACACGGCGTCTATGGGATGACATTGTTTCCCTGACTGTGTCATATGTGAATTCCAAAACAAACAGACTCTGCACCTGAAAAGTCTGTTGAGACTCACCCACTGTACAGGATATGAAACTGTTGAATGGGTTACAGCAATGTTTGGCACACTCCACAAGTGTTGGTGCACAACAGACTATGGGAACTATTGTCTTATAAGCCTAATAAGCCTGATCTGCAAGGCCATGGAGTCCATCATTATGGAACTCATAAACAGAGCTATTAGGAGCCAACAAACACCCAACCCTACCCATTTTGGTTTGGTCAGGGACAGATCATGGTTCCTAAACCTGCTAAACAGTTTTTAAGGCAGTTACCCAGGACATACATCAATTAAATGAGCTATACATGGCCTACATAGACCTTGAACAGGCCTTTTCCAACATCCCACACACATGTCGTATCCACAAAATCAACAACCTGTGCATAAACACATATGTCATCTGATGGATTGCCAACTGGGGCACAGATAGATCCCACAAGGTAAGAACTGTGGTCTCCCTGTTGGACTGTAAGCTGGTAACAACTGCTGTCCCCCATAGCTCAGTCCTGGAATCCCTCCTGTCTGGTGTATACTTTTCAGAAATACAGTCAAACACAAGAGGGTTATGGTTAGCAAAGTTTGTGGATGACTGCAAAAAGGTTGTCATAATCAATGCTTGGGACAACAGAGACATCCTTAAAAAGGTTCTCAGTCAGACAGAGATGGTGTCAAAATTATGGCCTTTAGCTACAGTCATACAATTACCACATAGGTGCCAACACCCTAAATATGGAGGTAATAATAAGGGATCTATGGACACATGTGGATAGTCATCTCTACTTCCAGAAACACATTCACAAAGTGGTTAGAAAATCATGCTATGTGTTCCCACAAATTGCCAAGGTCTTTGCATGTAGGTCAAAGGAGGTTCCCTCTACTCATTAGTCATCAGACCCATCAGAGAGTATCATGGCACACTTGCGATGAATCTGACTAGGCACCTTCAGCAGCTGGAAAGACCACTGAAGTACCTTAACAAGAGGATTACTTGCCTCAAACAGTTGCCCCATGCAACAAGACTGAATTTAACTCAATCTGTACTCTGTTGCATACTGTCTACTCAGGCGATCTCTGCCCAACAGACAGGTCGCTGTCCAATACAGAACTCATGTACATGCGCTATCTGAAGTAAACGCAAGCTCACTGTGCCACATGCTCTAAGGATATCATCATCACAACAATAAATAGAACATGTTGGAAGGATACATTACTAACTCACATACTTCCCTTGCTTTGTAACAGGATCCCAACCTACATTAAGCTGAGTCCGTCACTGACTTTTCCAGAGGAGACATGATGAGTGTATGTGAAACTGAACTCTCACACCATGGATCACTTCATCAGCTCTACTACACAGAGGCCTAGGGAACTAACCCCATGTGTGGTAATAGCTGCACACTCTGGCCATACTAATATATGCCTTCAGGCAGATAGCCTATTACCTACCTATGTACTTGTATATGTGTAGGGGGAACACAGTATAATAAGCCAAAGATGGATGGGCAGAGATGTGTGTAAGAGGCTGACCATGACAGGGAGCCATCCAGGACTGTCCCACCCAGCACACATCCCAATGGCACAAAACACATGAGGTGCACATCTCACCCACTGTACATAACAGCCACCAGTATCTGTAAGCATTACAGTGTATGTGATCCATCTGCCTGCTGTACAACATGACTGTATAATGAAGTACACATCTACTATCTGTAGACATGTACCTGTCACATGGGTTCATAGGTATGTAGTAGACTATCTTCACAAAGGCATATATTAGCCTAGGCAAGTTGTGCAGCTTTCACCATCCCATTGGGTAGTCTTCTAAGCCCTAATTCTAATAGTTAGTACCCTAAGCCCCTTACTAGTGGGGCTGCTGATGTGATGCCTGGCGTGAATTATCTGTTTCCTATCCACTCATCAAGGTTCCTATTGAAGAGTGTCAGCGAGGGGCTCTGTCTTATGTACATTGGGACTCTGTTCCACAGTAAGGCAAGTCTCTGGGATGGCACTCTATCCCACTAGCATGTTGTATTCATTGTTGTGATGAGGCTCATATCCCTGGAGTGTGTAGTGTGACTCAATTTTGTTGTCCGCACATGCAGCATGTTCAACAGTTATGTGTTGGACATGGCTCTGTATGTTAGGCAGAGTGTGCTGCTGAGTAGGCGGTACACAACAGAGAACAGATTTAGTTTCACCAGTTGTGTTGCATAACACAACTGTTTGAGGCCAGTAATCCTCTTGGTGATGTACCTCTGTGGTCTCTACATCTGCTGGATATGCTTAGTCGAGTACATCCAAAATGGTGCATTGTAATCAATGATGGGTCTGATGACTTAAGAGTAGAGGGCCACCACTACCTCTTTTGATCCTGATGCAAACCCTTTGTTCATTAGATGGGCCACATAGGATTTCCTAATCACTTTGGCAACATGGTTGTCAAAGGAAACATGACTATCTACTTGTGTCCCCAGATCCCTTATTACCTTGTCAGTTTTTAGGGGGTAACACCTATGTTGTAGTTTGTGGTTACTTTGTTTTCACCAAAGGGGATTACTATGCATTCTTCCACACTGAGCTTGAAGCCATGATTCTGACACCACACATTTGTCTCATAGAGTCCCTTCTGGACATCATTTGTGTCATCCGGAGAATCTATTATGGCAAACACTTTACAGTTCCCAGCAAACTTAGTCAACCACAGTCCTCCTGTGTTAGCATGTACATTTGAGAAGTCTATACCAAACAGGAGGGACACCAGGACTGAACCCTGGGGGGCACCAGTTTTTACTGGTGTACAGTCTGACATGTAGCCAGCAACTCTTAATTTGTGGGATCTATCTGTGAGCCAGTTTGCAATCCATCTTGTGATGTGTGGATTCATGCCCCGGTGGGTGAGTTCATCTATGACACCTGACTGGGGAATGGTGTCAAAGGCCTTAGCGAGATATAGGTAGGCTGTGTGGAGCTCATTTCAATCATCTGTAGCCTGGGTAACTGTCTCAAAGAAATCCACCCAGTTCAGGAGGAGTGATCTGCATTTGACAAAGCCAAACTGGGTGTGCTCAACTGTGTGAAGGTTCCCATTGTCTTTATTGGTGACTTCCAATATGACTGGCTCCACTGTCTTGCAGATCACACTCATCAGGCTCATACAGCATGAATGCCAAGGGTCTTTTGTGGCCCCACCCATGTGGAGTGGGAAGAAGGTTGCTGTGCAACATTCTATGGGTATATATCCTGCAGAGAGCATGTAGAGAGAGGTGTAGGTATCCTTGGTGAATATGGCTATATCCCCACCCTAAGTGCTATGATCCAGGTTCTGATGCTGGAAGGTATGGAATGAGTAGTATCCTGCTAGTGCTGGTGTGCTCTCTGGAGGCTTGAACTAGGTTTCTTTTACTGCACAGATATCAGTATTCCCCATACTGAGAAGTGCCTCGAGTGTGTGCATTTGAAGGCTGAGACTTCTGGCAATGACTAGCATTTAACTCACTTTATGGTTATTTGTGTTGGTTACGGGGTTTGGTTTGTCCTGAGTGACCGGTGTTCCACACCTGAAGTCAACGCCTCATTGGTCCGATCTGACTATAAGCTAATTAACCTACATATCCACATTCTGTCCCCACCCCCCATTAAGGAAACCATGTTAAAAAATTTCTCCAAAGCCACCTTCATGCTTCTTAAGACAGAAGTGGTGAACTCAGGACACCCATGCAGATGGACAATACAGTTACGACTACTGAATCCTACACAATTGCACTTTATAAGCACTTACATGAGTGCATGGATCGTGCTGTCCCAACCAGAACCAAGACGCTATCCTCCAACAAAAGGAAGCCAATCTGGTGGTCCCCTGCCATAAAAAAACTGTACAACATAAGGAAAAAACTGTTGCAAAAGACGGTAAAATCCCATGAGTGGAGGAGCTCCCTGGTCAGCCTCAGTAAGAATCTGCGATCCCTGATAAAATCCTCCAAAGCTAGTTACGAAAATAAAATCGCCACTGATTCTAAAGACAACCACAAAGCATTCTATAGCTATGTCAAGAATCTCAATGGCAACACTCAGATCTGCTCTGAGTTACAGCACAATGGCACTAAATATACAGACCCAAATGATATTGCCAACATATTGGCAGATAGGATCAGTGCTAACTTTACTCCCCTCTCACCCATAAAAGAGCCCTTCTCTATACTGGAAGAATGCAAAGTTGCTGTCATCACAGCTGCACAGGTAAAAACCACTCTTCAAAGCCAGGAACACAGCATCCATGGGACCAGACAACATCCCAGGCTGCATTCTACATGAACTACAGAATGAACTAGCACCCTGGCTAAGTACCATGTTCAATCATAGCCTCACCTCAGGCTTTGTGCCTGCTGAATGGGGCACAATGACGGTTATCCCACTACACAAGGGGGGAGCCACCATGGACCCTGGGATCTAGTGCCCCATTAGCCTGATGAGCCTGGTGTGCAAGGCCATGTAACGTATCATCATATAACTTATAAACAAAGACATTGGTAATCTCCAAACTCTGAACTACAACCAGTTTAGGTTTGTAAAAGGCAGATCATGTCTTCTAAACCTAATAGACTTCTTTGAAGCAGTCACCAAAGCCGTAGACAAGGGTAAGGTGGTTCACACAGCCTATCTAGATCTTGTCAAGGCTTTCAACACCATCCCCCACTCTGGAATTATAGATAAACTCACTAAACTATGTATAAATCCCTATGTCACAAGATAGGTTGCCAACTGGCTCACTGACAGAACCCACACTGTGGAAGTAGCAGACTCCAAATCTGACTTCAGACCAGTGACAAGTGGAGTACCACAGGGTTAAGTCCTCTGTCCTGTCCTGTTTGGTATCTACTTCCCTGAAGTACAAGCTAACACAGAAGGTCTTTGGCTAATGAAGTACCCAGATGACTACAAACTAGGAGCCATAATCGAAACTACTAACGATGTGGACATCCTACAAAAGGGCCTCACTGAAACAGATGCCTGGTGTCAAAGCCATGGCCTCAAGCTCAATGGCAGAAAGTGCATTGTTATCCCCTTTGGTAAAACCTCTATACCCATGAACTGCAACATAGGCGGTAGCATACTTAACACTGAAAGTGTGATAAGATACCTTGGGACACAGGTGGACAGTAGTCTCGCCTTTGATAATCACATTGCTACAGTAGTCAGGAAATCCTTTTACATGGCACACCTTATCATAAAAGGTTTTTCATGCAGAAAAAAAAAGGTCATTGTTCCCCCCTACTCATCACTCATTAGATCCATTATAGAGTACAACGCCCCTTTTGGTATGTACCTTACAAGACAACTACAACAACTGGAAAGCCCGCAGAAATACCTCACAAAGAGGATTACCGGCCTCAAATACATGCCCTACACAGACCATCTCAAAACACTCCAGCTTTCCTTTGTCGCATATCACCTACTCAGAGGTGATCTCTGTTTAACATACAAAGCTATGTAAAACACAGAGCTGTTGGACATGCTCCACTTAAAGAAATCCCAATCCCTCTGAGCTTCTGCCCCAAAACCCAGACTGAAATACAAATGGGGGGGGGGGTGTATCCATTTTCATAATGGATACCCACACCTCCGGGTTTGTGGCACAGCACGAGGTCTTGGAGACCATCCAAGTGCAACTAACAGTGGGCAAAGCTGCTTATCAGATCATAGCCTACTACACATCACCTACCTTGTCTCAGGACCCTCACTCAGCATTCCTGAGAACACTGGAAAATATAAAGGTCCTACCAAACACCATGATATTAGGAGATTTCAACTACCCAAACATTGACTGGGAGAATTACTCAAGTACAAACTCCTTTGCCCAATGCTTCCTAGAGTTTGTAAACTCAAATTCCCTGGAATAGCTGGTCACCATGTCCAGTACAGGTGACAACATACTGGACCTGATCATCACCAATATGGGGGATCAGTGTTCCACACCAGAGATAAACCCCTCGCTGGTAAGATCAGATCATAAAGTAATCACACTGGACATCCACATCCCGACCCCACCCCCAGTCAAGGAAACCACTGTGAAAAACTTTTCAAAAGCAAACTTCACACTTCTGAAGACCGAAGTGGAAAGTTTCAAAGCCACCTTGCTACAGGATAATGCTATCCAATCCACTGAATCCTTTACAAGTGCATTCTTTGAGTATCTACAGGGATGCATGGATCGAGCCATCCCAAGGTAAACCAAGACTCACTCCTCCAAAAAGAGGAAACCAGTCTGGTGGTCCTTGGCCATAAATAAGCTATACAACAGAAGGAGGAAACTACTACATGATAGAGCACAATTCCAAAAAGGAAAGGCATCACTGATCATTATTAGCAAGAAACTACGATCGCTCATAAAATCATCCAAGGCCAATTTCTAAAGAAACATTGCCAAGGAATCTAAAGATAACCACAAGGCCTTCTTTAGCTATATCAAACATTTAGGTGGCAACTCTCAGATATGCTCTGAGCTGCTGCAAAATGGCAAAAAATACACTGAACCAACTGACATTGCCAACATCCTGGCAGACAAGTTCAGTTCAAACTTCACCCCTCCTCACCCCCAAATGGGCCCTTATCCATCCAAGAAGAATGCAGAACCCCAGACATCATGGACATGCAGGTAAAAACAGCCCTCTCCAAAGCTAAGAACACAGCATCAATGGGACCGGATGCTGTCCCAGGCTGCATCTTACACAAGCTCCAAAAGGAACTAAACCCTCAGCTAGATTCACTGTTCAGACTCAGCCTTACCACAGGCTATGTACCCAAAGAATGGCATACAGCAACAGTCATCCGACTCCAAAAAGGTTGTGCCAAAACAGAACCTGGGAACTATCACCCTATAAGCCTGACCAGCCTGGTCTGCAAAGCTATGGAGCGAATTATCGTGGAACTCATAAACAAAGACATTGTGAACCTCCAGACACTGGACTCTACCCAAGTTAGCTTTGTTAAAGGCAGATCCTGCTTCCTAAACCTAGTTTACTTCTTTGAAACAGTTACCAAGGCCATAGATGAAGGGAAGGTAGTCCACACAGCCTACCTGGACCTCACTAAGACCTTTGACACCATTCCCCACTCTGGCATCATGGACAAGCTTACCAGCTTAAACATTAATCCCTATGTCACAAGATGGGTGGCCAACTGGCTCACGAATAGAACACACATGGTCAGAGTTGCGGGTGCCATGTCTGACTCTAAACAAGTCACAAGTGGCGCCCCACAGGGCTCGGTCCCTGGAACCCTCCTGTTCAGTATATACTTTACTGAGGTACAGGCAAGCATGGGAGGACTATGGCTGACCAAGTTCGAAGATGACTGCAAACTGGGGGCCATAATTTACTCTCTGTCTGACACAGACACCCTCCAGAAGGGTCTTACAGAGACAGATACCTGGTGTCAAAACCATGGCCTCAAGCTGAATGCCAAAAAATGCATGATCATCCCCTTTGGTAAAAACAAAGTGCCCACGAATTACCACATAGGTGGTAATCCACTAGGTACTGGAAATGTAATTAGGGACCTGGGGACCCAGGTAGATAGTAACCTCTCCTTTGATAATCACATTGCCAAAGTGGTTAGAAATTTATTCTATGTAGCCCACCTAATCATGAAAGGGTTCAACTCTAGGTTAAGAAAGGTCATTGTGCCTCTCTACTCATCACTCATTAGGCCCATAATAGAGTACAATGCCCCATTTGGTATGTACCTTAATCAGCACATGCAACAGCTGGAAAGACCACAGAAGTACCTCACCAAGAGGATCATGGGCCTCAAAGAGATGCCCTATGCAGCTCGACTAAAGAAACTCCAGCTCTACTTGGTTGCTTACTGCCTGCTCAGAGGTGATCTATGCCTGAAGTATAAGGCCATGTCCAACCTGGAATTAATGGACATGCTCCACCTCAAGAAAACCAAATCTCTTAGAGCCACATGCTCCAGTGAATTAAACCTCAGCACAGCAATAAATAAGACGTGCAGGAGGGATAGATTCCTGTCCCAGAGACTTCCTTCGCTCTGGAATAGAATCCCAGTTTATGTTAGGCAGAGCCCCTCGCTGACTCTCTTCAAGAGGAATCTTGACGAGTGGATGGAAAATTGTAAATTCATCCCCAGGAACACTTCAGTGGCCCTGCTAGACAGAGGCCCAGGAAACTAATTTAAAAGGGAGGCGAAAGCCAACACATTCTGGCTAGGCTTATAAATGCCCTTGGGCAGATAGCTTAGTACCTATCAATGAACCTATACCCTCTAGGGACCTAAACCTTGTCACCACAATAAACAGAACATGCCAGAGGGATAGATTCCTGTCCCAGAGACTTCCCATACTCCAGAAAAAACTACCTATCTATATCAACAAATGTCCTCATTAGCACTCTTCAAGAAAAATCTTGATGATTGGATGGAAAATAGGAAATCCACCCCGTGTATCACTTCTGTGTCTCTGCTCGACAGTTGCCCAGGAAAATAAATTTCTTGGGTGGCAAAAGCCAGGGTACCTTTTTGGCTGGGCTTGTATAGGCCCCAGGGCCAATAGTCTAGTATCTACCTATGAACCTATGAACCTATGAACATTTGAGCCTTGCCTAAAAAAGGTAATATGGGGACAGCAAGAGCCTTGGCCAGTATTCAGAAGCATAGGAGTGACAGGTACAAGCCATCTGTAGTGAAGCAACTAGGCTTGCCTATCATGTCATCACAGGCAGACAGAGACTGGATCCCCTTTGAATGACACCAGAAGCTTAGCCAATTGTTAAAGTTTATCGTCTTTCTGTTATATTGCTGTATCATGTAGGTGAAGGTAAGATGCTACTCAAGGTCAGGGTCATACCAGCCTGGGCTACATGATCATAGAGCTAATATATATCTCTTGTCATATTCTCCTGGGAGGTATGTCTCAGATCATTCACACTGACATGTACAAAGAACACGTCATATATGTACCTGTTCTGGAGTGATGTAAGTGCTTGTGTTATGTTGCGGATCATAGCACCTGACCAACAACTGACAGTAAACTTCTCCTTGTCCAGCCAAGTGAGTGGAACATCTGTGTGCCTGACTATGAAGTCACCTATTACTAGTGTGTTGGGTATGTTGTTTTGCCTTAGGGCCCGTTGTGAGGCACACTGCTTTGGTGTATTATGTGTTTTCTGATGTGTTCTTGGAGGTGCATGTTGCTTGCTTGTCTGCTTAGGAGGACACTCTCTCTTTTTCAGATTAATATTTGTATTCTCTGAGTATGGTAATGTTTATTTATCTGTGTATTTTGCTGGTGCTTCTATTGTAGGTCTATGTGAGACAGTTGGTATTGTGGTTGTATGACCCTACTCCTCCTAACTATATTGCCCAGTATTGGGTTGACAGAGCTTAGCCACCGGTTTGACCCTGTGTGTGCCAGCATGTGGTGCATCAACCCATATATGATATGGTCATGGCCTATGCTTACAATACACTCACAATACACCTAGTATGATAAGCCTGCTGAGGTTAGCAAATGTGAAGAAAACCTTTGGGCAAACTGTCAGCAAGTAATGTCTGTATTGCACCCTTTAACTCCATATTGCTTGCTGAAGTGTAAAGACGTACTTAGTTTGGATTAAGAACCCCACACTTGCCAACTGTGTGTGTGTGTGTGTGTGTGTGTGTGTGTGTGTGTGTGTGTGTGTGTGTGTGTGTGTGTGTGTGTGTGTGTGTGTGTGTGTGTGTGTGTGCGTGTGTGTGCGTGTGTGTGTGTGTTTGTGTGTGTCTGTCTCTACTTGGGGAGAGAGCAACCTTTTTGGAGACTACTCACACCCCTTAAAAGTGGTATCCTCATCTTTATCAAGTCTGATGATGTCACCATCCTACAAATAAACCTGTGGAAAGAAGAAATCCCATTAAAGTGTATAGCGCATTGTGTAAATGTGTACTGCTGTAGTATTATAATGTAGTTAGAGATTTGAATCCTGCAGTTCCCAACTGTATAAGTGTATGTGTCTCCCTGGGGAGGAGCAACCTTTTTGGAGACTACTCACACCCCTTAAAAGTGGTATACTCATCTTTGGCAAGTCTGATGATGTCACCATCCTACAAATATACCTGTGGAAAAAAGAAATCCCAGTAATGTGTATAGCGTGTCATGTAAATGCATACTGTTGTAGTGTTATGATGTAGTTAGGTAAAGGTTTGAATCCTACATTTGTCAACTGTGTGTGTGTTTCCCTGAAGGCAAAGTGAACTTTTGGAGACTACTCACACCCCTTAAAAGTGGTATACTCATATTTGTCAAGTCTGATGATGTCACCATCCTACAAATAAACTGTGTAAAAATGAAGTCCCAGTAATATGTATAGTGCATCATGTAAATGCATACTACTGCATTATCATAATGTAATTAAATAGACATTCAAATCCTGCACTTGCCAACTGTGTGTGTCTCCGTGAGGAGGAGCAACCTTTTTGGAGACTACTCACACCCCTTAAAAGTGGTATACTCATCTTTGTCAAGTCTGATGATGTCACCATCCTACAAATATACTTGTGAAAAAAAAATCCCAGTAATGTGTATAGCGCGTCATGTAAATGCGTACTCTTGTAGTATAATAATGTAGTTAAGTAGGGGTTTGAGTATTGTACTTGTCAACTATGTGTGTGTCTCCCTGGGGATGAGCGAAGTTTGGAAACTGCTCACACCCCTTAAAAGTGGAATATTCATCTTTGTTAAGTCTGATGATGTCACTATCCTACAAATATACCTGTGGAAAGGAGTAATCCCAGTAATATATATAGTGCATCATGCAAATGCATACTGCTGTAGTATCACAATATAGTTCAATAGGTGTTTGAATCTTGCACTTGCCAACTGTGTGTGTTTCCATGGGGACGCGCAACCTTGTTGGAGAATACTCACACCCCTTAAAAGTGGTATACTCATCTTTGACAAGTCTGATGATGTCACCATCCTACAAATATACCTGTGGAAAGGTGAAACCCCTTAATCTGTTTAGTGCGCCGGGTAAATGCATACTACTGTAGTGTCATAATGTACTTAGAAAGGAATTTGAATCTTGCACTTGCTGACTGTGTGTGTTTGTTCCAGGTGTGTAACACCGGTGGTCAATGTGGAGTGGATTTTGATTTTTCTAGTGTATGACATATCACAATGACAACTGTATGAGCATTACACATGTAAGGTAGCTGTGGGGCAAAGCCATATACATACATGTGACCTCAATTATTTCATAGGTGGGTACTCTGCTTTCTCCATGAACGCATCTGTTATCTTTGCCAGAGCATGAGGGTGCTTTCCAGACCTTAGGTCACTTCTGTATGGTTGTGACAAGCTTAGCCACTGCAGTGATCCCTGGGCTACGTCTTCTGTTACACATCCATTCATCACAGTTTCTATTGAAGAGTGTGAGTGAGGGTTTATGCTTGAGGTATATTTGGATCCTGTTCCAAAGCAAGCAAAGTTTTTTTTGGGGGCCCAAAGCCAGGGTATTTTTTTTTAACCCCCTTTTTTTGGAACCTATGAACCTATGAACATTTGAGCCTTGCCTAAAAAAGGTAATATGGGGACAGCAAGAGCCTTGGCCAGTATTCAGAAGCATAGGAGTGACAGGTACAAGCCATCTGTAGTGAAGCAACTAGGCTTGCCTATCATGTCATCACAGGCAGACAGAGACTGGATCCCTTTGAATGACACCAGAAGCTTAGCCAATTGTTAAAGTTTATCGTCTTTCTGTTATATTGCTGTATCATGTAGGTGAAGGTAAGATGCTACTCAAGGTCAGGGTCATACCAGCCTGGGCTACATGATCATAGAGCTAATATATATCTCTTGTCATATTCTCCTGGGAGGTATGTCTCAGATCATTCACACTGACATGTACAAAGAACACGCCATATATGTACCTGTTCTGGAGTGATGTAAGTGCTTGTGTTATGTTAGGATCATAGCACCTGACCAACAACTGACAGTAAACTTCTCCTTGTCCAGCCAAGTGAGTGGAACATCTGTGTGCCTGACTATGAAGTCACCTATTACTAGTGTGTTGGGTATGTTGTTTTGCCTTAGGGCCCGTTGTGAGGCACACTGTTTGGTGTATTATGTGTTTCTGATGTGTTCTTGGAGGTGCATGTTGCTTGCTTGTCTGCTTAGGAGGACACTCTTTCTTTTCAGATTAATATTTGTATTCTCTGAGTATGGTAATGTTTATTTATCTGTGTATTTTGCTGGTGCTTCTATTGTAGGTCTATGTGAGACAGTTGGTATTGTGGTTGTATGACCCTACTCCTCCTAACTATATTGCCCAGTATTGGGTTGACAGAGCTTAGCCACCGGTTTGACCCTGTGTGCCAGCATGTGGTGCATCAACCCATATATGATATGGTCATGGCCTATGCTTACAATACACTCACAATACACCTAGTATGATAAGCCTGCTGAGGTTAGCAAATGTGAAGAAAACCTTTGGGCAAACTGTCAGCAAGTAATGTCTGTATTGCACCCTTTAACTCCATATTGCTTGCTGAAGTGTAAAGACGTACTTAGTTTGATTAAGAACCCCACACTTGCCAACTGTGTGTGTGTGTGTGTGTGTGTGTGTGTGTGTGTGTGTGTGTGTGTGTGTGTGTGTGTGTGTGTGCGTGTGTGTGTGTGTGTGTGTGTGTGTGTGTGTGTGTGTGTGTGTGTGTGTGTGTGTGTGTGTGTGTCTGTCTACTTGGGGAGAGCAACCTTTGGAGACTACTCACACCCCTTAAAAGTGGTATCCTCATCTTTATCAAGTCTGATGATGTCACCATCCTACAAATAAACCTGTGGAAAGAAGAAATCCCATTAAAGTGTATAGCGCATTGTGTAAATGTGTACTGCTGTAGTATTATAATGTAGTTAGAGATTTGAATCCTGCAGTTCCCAACTGTATAAGTGTATGTGTCTCCCTGGGGAGGAGCAACCTTTGGAGACTACTCACACCCCTTAAAAGTGGTATACTCATCTTTGTAAGTCTGATGATGTCACCATCCTACAAATATACCTGTGGAAAAAGAAATCCCAGTAATGTGTATAGCGTGTCATGTAAATGCATACTGTTGTAGTGTTATGATGTAGTTAGGTAAAGGTTTGAATCCTACATTTGTCAACTGTGTGTGTGTTTCCCTGAAGGCAAAGTGAACTTTGGAGACTACTCACACCCCTTAAAAGTGGTATACTCATATTTGTCAAGTCTGATGATGTCACCATCCTACAAATAAACTGTGTAAAAATGAAGTCCCAGTAATATGTATAGTGCATCATGTAAATGCATACTACTGCATTATCATAATGTAATTAAATAGACATTCAAATCCTGCACTTGCCAACTGTGTGTGTCTCCGTGAGGAGGAGCAACCTTTTTGGAGACTACTCACACCCCTTAAAAGTGGTATACTCATCTTTGTCAAGTCTGATGATGTCACCATCCTACAAATATACTTGTGAAAAAAAAATCCCAGTAATGTGTATAGCGCGTCATGTAAATGCGTACTCTTGTAGTATAATAATGTAGTTAAGTAGGGGTTTGAGTATTGTACTTGTCAACTATGTGTGTGTCTCCCTGGGGATGAGCGAAGTTTGGAAACTGCTCACACCCCTTAAAAGTGGAATATTCATCTTTGTTAAGTCTGATGATGTCACTATCCTACAAATATACCTGTGGAAAGGAGTAATCCCAGTAATATATATAGTGCATCATGCAAATGCATACTGCTGTAGTATCACAATATAGTTCAATAGGTGTTTGAATCTTGCACTTGCCAACTGTGTGTGTTTCCATGGGGACGCGCAACCTTGTTGGAGAATACTCACACCCCTTAAAAGTGGTATACTCATCTTTGACAAGTCTGATGATGTCACCATCCTACAAATATACCTGTGGAAAGGTGAAACCCCTTAATCTGTTTAGTGCGCCGGGTAAATGCATACTACTGTAGTGTCATAATGTACTTAGAAAGGAATTTGAATCTTGCACTTGCTGACTGTGTGTTTTTGTTCCAGGTGTGTAACACCGGTGGTCAATGTGGAGTGGATTTTGATTTTTCTAGTGTATGACATATCACAATGACAACTGTATGAGCATTACACATGTAAGGTAGCTGTGGGGCAAAGCCATATACATACATGTGACCTCAATTATTTCATAGGTGGGTACTCTGCTTTCTCCATGAACGCATCTGTTATCTTTGCCAGAGCATGAGGGTGCTTTCCAGACCTTAGGTCACTTCTGTATGGTTGTGACAAGCTTAGCCACTGCAGTGATCCCTGGGCTACGTCTTCTGTTACACATCCATTCATCACAGTTTCTATTGAAGAGTGTGAGTGAGGGTTTATGCTTGAGGTATATTTGGATCCTGTTCCAAAGCAAGCAAAGTCTGGCAAAGATGACTAATTATAGGTGTGCAACAACCTCTGTGAATCTGCATGCAAACCCTTTATTGCTTATGTGCTCCACAGAGGGATTTCCAAAACCCTTTGGTAATATGATTATCAAAAGAGAGATGACTAAACACATGGCTCTATGTATACATTAGTACCTGTTCCACATTTTGGGGGCTACTACCTATGTGGTAATCTGGGGATACTTTGTTTTCTAAAAGTGAATAACTATGCTTTCTTTGGCTTATAACATTACAGCATGAGTTTGACACCAGGTATCTGTCTCTATGATACCCTTTTGGAGGATGTGTGTGTCATCTGGAGAATAAAGTATAGCCAACAGTATGCATTTTCATCAAACTTGGCCAGACATATCCCTACTGTGTTTGCTTGTACCTAAGAAAGCTATATGCCAAACAGGAGTGGTCCCAGGACTGAGTGCAGGTGAATACCACTTGTTACTGGCATAGAATAGTACATGGAGGCTGCAAATGTTACTGTGTGTCCCACATCTGTGCGTCAGTTGTCAATCCATCATCTAACAATCGTTTATGGTCAGTCTGTTGAGGTTATGTATAATACCAGAATGTGGGATGGGTATGAATTGCTGGTGAGCTATAGCGTGGCTGTGTGGACCTCCCCTCCCTCACCTATAGCCTTGTTAACTGGCTTGAATTCTGATAGGTGTAGGAGCCATGATCTGGCCTTTAGAGAACCAAAGTGGGTATGGTGCAGTGTTTGCAGGTTTATAATGTCTCTGTTAATGAGTTCCATAATGCTGTGCTCCATAGCCTTCCAGATAACATTTGTCTGGCTTATAGGGTGAGAGTTTCCAGGATCTGTTGTAGTTCTACCCTTAATCAATTTATATTAACATTTGCACTGGGTGTGATGAGTGTGGACAGGTTTAGGAATAAGTATATTAGAGGGTCAGCCCAGGTTTGAAGGTTAGTAGACCAAGCCAGATAGGCAGGATTAAGTTGGTTTGTACATGTGCTGAGGAGGGATGCAGAGTATATTGTGAAATAGATGCTAAGTATGAAGCCGCCAGGTAACAGGAAAAGAGGAATGCCTAAGATGAGGTTTATGTCTGTGGTGAGAGAGGACATGCAGGTGGATGGTGTGACAGCGCAAGATGCAGAGGGCAGGAAGAAATGGAAACAGATGATCTACTGTGGCGACCCCTAATGGGAGCATCCGAAAGGAGAAGAAGAAGAAGATGTTGTAGCTCAACCCTTGTGGGCTGTGAACACCATTACCGTGTGCCATTCCACAAGTATGTAACCTGTATAGAGGCTGCATCTGGACAGAGTGTTTAGGTGAGTGGTGACTTCATATGTCAGTTTGTGTATGACACAGCCAGGGACACTGTCCAGTACTATTGCCACTGTGGTTTGGACTTTGGTAAAGAGATGTTTTAACTAGAGTGTCTGTGAATCATCAGGTTTTACATTCTTCAGGTCTGGAAATGTGGCCCTTGTGTAACGACAGGGTGGTGAAATCCGCATTCAAATTGTCTGACAAGAAATTGGTAATGTCAGTCAGATAAGTGAACTTTGTAACCATTTACATTAACTGTGACCCGGTCTGAGATTTCTCCTGAAGATTATACACAACACTAAAGAAAGCTTTAGTGTTGTCTTTGGAATCCTTGCCATTTTGTATTTTGAAGCTTGCCTTGTATGTTTATTGAGGGATTGTATTTTCCCAATGATACTGACTAGAGAGGTTATCCCTTCTTGGTATGTAACTCTTTTTCGGTACAACTTCACACCTTCTATTATATATTTAGTTTATGGCAGGGGTCCATGAGACTAATGCACTTTTACTGTATAAGTGAGAATTTCTTGTGTTTGTGATAGCACTGTCCATGCAACCCTGTAGGTAAACAGAGTGCATTACTAAAGGATTATACAGCTGGGACAGTGTTAACCTTAGTAATGCAAACCAATGACATATAGCAACAACAACATTACCCACAGCACAGTGTCAACCTGTGTCATACACACACATGCATACTCAAGTTCAAAAATGTGTGTAGTACAATGCATACTGGCCACCAATAGAAACTATGGAGTTTTAACACTGGCCAATACAGGGCATGTCACCCTGCCCATGTGTCCAATATGCATGTACATGCAGACAGTGCACCTCCACCATGTTCACAAATGGACACCTACAAACCTGTGTTGCACACACCCCACACTTATTGTTCACTCTATAACGCATGCTGACACAACTACACACATCAGCCAAGTGGCACATGGGCAAACAAAACACAATTTGAATAAACACTGGTGAAAACAATACAACATTACTAATTACAGCTTTAATGCATCATGCCTGCTCAGCTACACCTTCAAGGATATCATTACACTTTACTGTTGACAACATGCTACACATCCAACCATTGCTATAATTCATTAAAGTCACCCTGTGCATCAGCACCATGTTAGCCTGTTCCTGCATCAATGTTACAGATGACAGGAGGTGGCAGAGGTTTCATCATATGCACAGGGTGTGTTGTTGGCTTGCCAGATACCTACATTGAGCCATACAATCTACATGTGTGTGTGAGTGTGTTTGTGCGAGGGCCATGAGAACTTTTATGGGCCATTGTTGATGTAATGTGTGCGGGTATGTGTTTGCCCTAGGTTTCTGGTTTATGTGTGTGTGTCTGCATGCACACAGTTCCGCCATGTGCCTGCCATATATGGGGATTTGTGAGACAGCTACAGACTGTACCTGGCAGGTTTTACAGATCACCGTCTCTGGCCATAGATACGGAACCTGTGCCTGGCAGGGTTGCTACAGACAGTATCAGTTACTAATCCAGATTGGGTACTATCCAAAGAGGTTGACATATGTCCACTGGATCCAGGTCCCTGCTGGGACTGGCCAGAGCCACGTGCACGTGGTGTGCTAGGACGGTCTATGGACAGCCCCCCCAACATTGCTGGGGCTGGTACTGGCACTACGGGAACGACTGTGACTTGCTGGACATCCACAGCAACCTCCAGCTGCTGATGTTGCTGGCATACGTCCATGTCGACGTCTCAACCATCCTGCACTGTCCTGACACATGGACATGACATTGTGGAGGACATCCAGTGTCTCACCCCAACGTCTAACAATGACATTAGTGTAGTTACGTATGGCACCTGATAGGTCACAGATATTGTAATTTACAGATGTGTTATGAGCACTCTGTGCCCTTAGTCCCTGTCTGGTTTACTGCTCCATTCATGTCTGTGCCCCCATGACAGCCTGGAACATGCGTGTGGTAGAAAGAGATGTGGCATGTGTGCCAGGGGCATGATCACCAACAGTGCTCTGACGAGAACCCCTGGGCATCTGCCTTTGTGGTACCATTCCAGACATCTGGCTATGGCTGCTGTGTCCTGATACATGTGCCATAGATATCACACTGTCCTGGCCAGTGCCAACCATACAGTGTCCCTCAGCTAAAGGCAATGGTGATGATTGCTGTACAGGCAGTATGACTGTGTGCATGGATGGGGTGGAGACTTGTGTACTGTCAATTGGGGGCCCAAAAACAGACCCTGACAAACCTGCCTGTGCCTCAACATACCTATCCTCATCCTCACTGTCTGTCTCAGTGACATCAGGACCCCTGCTGTACTGAACCAGCCACACCTCGAGCACCTGTGAGAGGAAAACAGGAAACACACTTTAAGACCTGGACATGACTTTGGACCACATGCGCACATGCACACATGTGCACATGTGCACATGCACAGATGTGCACATGTGCACATGCACACATGCACACATGCGCACATGCACACATGCACACACACAAAAATACACTCCTCCCTAAAGCAGAAACACACACAACACCAACAATCACAGAACATACACAATAGCAGGTGATGGTGGGGTACAGTATCACAAGCAAAACAGTCATATCACACATGTCATCATGCAGGACATGTGTTGCTCAACAGCATGCAGTCCAAGTGTAGTCAGTCCTTGTTACTAACAGTACACATGGCTTTGATGCATATGTTTTGTTATTAGGTGATGGCCCTCCCTTTGGAACTCAATGCATACATGGACACAGCATTGCTGTGCAGGTATTTATAACCCTATAATGTACTGTGCACAATAACTCACAGGTGTGCATACCATTGCTGGATGTGTATCTGTGTGTCAGATAGGTATTCAATGCTGATTACAGCCTCTGTATCTTTAGCAAATAATTGTGGACACATTTTTAGCACATGCATGATGAGTATTCACACAACATCAGCATGGATAATTGCAGGAATACCATTCAGCCACATACCTAATGTACGGTACTTATGGTGAGTGTAGATCATATTGTGGACATGCCAGTCTCATCCATGACATGGCATGCTAAAACACAACTGCATATTTAAACACTACACATAATCAATGTGTGTCATATGACCTAGACACTCAATAGCATCACAAGACATATATGTGTCAGTTGTGCAAATGGTGATTGGTATGCATACTGTTTAGAGGTACATATGTGTGCACACACGCAACATTAAGGTGTATAGCAATGAAAGCTATGTGTAGTACTGTGGTTACAAAAACTGGATGGGGTATAGTACCATACACCATCATCATGAAGCATCAGGTGGTCACTCAAGGCTACAAATGTTTCCAAACCCAGCACTAAGCATGCTGTGCTGGAACTGTACTACCTTGGCTAAATTCACCATTTCACAACCAGTTGTTACATGAGTTTGTAAGGAGGCCAATAAGGAACATTCCATGACATGAATGTGTAGTGTGTTCAGAGTGTTTAAATGCCCCATGATAGGCCTCTACCCCTCAGGTATATTATGTGTAATGTGTGGATGAGATTTTGGATACTGGAGTGTGTCTTTACAGAGGGTTTGGGAATCCTTTATGTGTAGCATGTTAAAATGCTCTGTGTATGACATAGATGTGTATGTTATGTGCATGTTGAGTATCAGCTGTGCCTATCCAATGGTCACTACAGTCTAGCCACATTTGTTTGAGATGGTCTGGGTATTGCATGTGTTTGAGGCAGCTAATAACATTAGGGAGATGTGTGTGCTCTTACACCAAACATGCACAGCATGCATTATGGGTAGGTGTGTTACATGTGTACATGGCCTACACCTTAACTATGACATGCACTTTTTATTTACAATAATAAATGTAGAACACACTCACCAGCATCTGTCCACTGCCTTGATGTCACCCCAGAGGGACCTACATAGACATGAGACAGTTTGTCAGTGGTCACAACTGTGGCATTGCTACTGTGGATTTGCAATCTTACAGTACAACAACAGTTTACATTCACAGGGCTACAGATTATGTTCCAAATTATCAGTATTGCACAACAACAGGCTCCACATCTTTGAATGACACACTCCACATCTCACATATGCATGATCAACCAATCCAGATAACAGTAGTTTACAGATATGCCATGTTACCTGCATGCTCCATGTGTGCTTGCTGGTTGGCTCCAACCTCCATCATGGTGTATGTCTGCTGCTGCTGTTGTTGGGCAGGTGCCACCAGGCTCAGGAGCAGCTTCCTCCACTCTGATGAGGGGGTGATGGATATTAACACCACCTCCTGTTTCAAGCTGTTGTGTACGCACATCAGCAGCACACTGATGGACATGTCTGAAAAGATCACTGCAGTGGTGGCGTACCTGCTCATATGTCCAGTTATGCAGGCCTGCCTCATTGACCCTGCGGACAACATCTTGCCACATTGCAGTACACTCCTGCTGGTCCTGGCTGGTTCATGAGAACATGAGATGGTAGTGCTGAATCATACTGCTAGTAATGATATAATCTTCAGCACTACTGTAACTGGGGTTCCTGAGATGGGCCATTATCCCTGGAAGACATAAATACAAAAATATGTCTGAGCAAGTCATATGGCACATTTAACATTATACAGTACAGATATCACTGAACTGTCATATATAGCAACCTATAAGCTAACTGAGAGTGAAACACTGTAACTGCCACTTATCACTGCTCACCCCACAACTGCTTGAAAGTGCCTTGCTCACTCTCTATCTAATGAGCCATGTTCTGCTCAGCGACAAAATAAAATCACTATATAAAACTATACAAGTGTACCCGGAACACTGTATGCAACATGATGCACTACCTAGCCAGAGCAGATGTACATCAAGCTGATGTGTAAAGAAATATATCATCCATCACAATCAGTGTAAGGTCCAGTAAATGTATTACTATTATACCACACAACTTGTTAATGGCAAACCCGTGGCCAAAATATGTGCACAATTGGGAATATAGGTCACATACTGCTGTAGTAAACTATGAATGTTGCTAGATACGCAGTTATACATTTTACCACACATATGTCAAAGGACATGTTACAGACATATCCACTACACATCAGACATAATTACAGGACACAAAGGTATGACAACCCAGATAAGCTTTCAGTCTGTACTATACAGTACTGTGTGTCAGTACTTACACAACCTTAATCTTGAGAAATGTAATCTGTGATGAATACAGGGACCACACAAAACAGTGGATGCAAGCAATGTGGACATACACCATACTTTTCTGTACAGGCCCAGAGCTTTAAGTAGTACTACAGCACACACAGGATTTGCATTCAACATTGGTACCAATCAATAATCATAGATGTAGTGCTTTAGCCTCCAATGACACACCCTAGTTAAAACCAAGGGACTTAATAACACTGTATGCAATTGCACTTGTTTTGCCTAGCAACAGAATACACAGCTTTTGCTAGGATCAAAGCAAGGACCCATAATACCATGACATAAACAGTTTCCCACTAAGCTATCCCCCAGATACATATATTTGACATATTCACAAACATATTGACCATCACAGTCAGTCAACAGTACAGAGAATGTATTGCAACAAGTAGATGTAGGTGTGTATGAGTATATATATATATATATATATATATATATATATATATATATATATATATATATATATATATAGATATATAGATAGATAGATATATATAGATATATATATATATATATAAATACATATACACATTCATTGGCCTACATATACATATATATGTAGGCACATATACATTTCACCTTTCATAGTGAGAATATCAATTATACAAAGGATGTACGGTGTACAGTAATGTAATAAAATCGTAGTCTTGGGATAAATGCATTGAAGGTGTTCACAGCCCAGGTAGCTTTAGCAGGCCTTACTGGCTTCAACATTGCAAACTGAACAAACCACCCACAGTGTTTAACCACCACATGTCATATACCAGCACTGTATGCTGTCTTGTTTGTCACACACGAAAACCTACATACAAATATGCACATACTAACCTTCAACAACATATATGTCCCCCCCTTCACAAACAGTTGCAATATGTCCCCTGCTCTATGCACATATACAGATGAGAATATATATGACACATATATGTTTCTCTGTATGTGTGTGACATACACACACAAGGTCCACACTGTAAGTCCCTGTACCTCACAGCTGAACTGTTGGGCCTTGCTGCAACACAAACAGGTGTCACATATGAACACACACTAAAATTAGGGGGGTATATATTGCAACAGCTGCTAGACAAGCATACTAGACTGCTACAGCAGTTGCCAATGCTAAGCTACACTTTAATATGACTATCATGCATGTGTTGTTCTGTCACACCCATGTTTATATAATGTCAGCGCTAATCACACCAACAGGCATTGGCCACATTACTGTACAGAACACAGATAACGTGGATCATATCTTTGACATTTAATGCTGAACTACACATTTCACAGGTATGTCCCACTGCTCACAGGTACACACAGTATTGTCCATGGCAGTAGTTAAACAGAACATCTGTACATAAAGAAGTACTGCTGCCACATATAAATGGTTCACATTATGTAGGCTATTCTTCAATAACATCTACTACATGCCAGTAAATACACGTGTCACATACCTTTCCTTTGTATGATTTGGTAATATTTCTTCTTCCGTTTTTCTGTCTCTCTCTCTCTCTCTCTCTCTCTCTCTCTCTCTCTCTCTCTCTCTCTGTCAGTCTCTGCAATAGAGTGATTGAGTTTGTTGGCAGAGATTGCAGCCTGCTTTTGTAGGAATTTGCACATGAGCATGTGATGGCCTCTGCACCAGTTAGTGACCACCATCTGCTAATTGCATGCAGCCTGCTGTGTAGTAATTGCAGTAATCACTGTCATAGCAACTCAGTACTATAAATTGCTGACTCATGTAGGCATGGCCCTTTCAGCTTTCCAAGATGGAGATCATCCTTGTTAGATGTGGACATCATTGTTTAAGACTGAAGGTTGGTATAGTTCTTATATCAGAAGCCAGGGGTGTAGCCAGAGATTTACCTTTTGTACTCAGACCTAATGTTGCTGCTTCCAGTATCCACTTGTCAGTGTAGAAATGTACTCATCCCTCAAAATGCTACCTCAAGATACAGGGAAAGATGTACTTTATTTTCAACTGTTACAATTAACTGCCATACAAAGCTAGTTATTAAGATGTATTCCTTTGCCACAAGAATTGTTTGTGAACTGCTATACTGTGACTATTCATTTACTCAGTTCTAAACAGTTTGTGCTGTTTTAGTGTTGCCATTAGCACAAGCTGCTCAGAAAAACTGGACACATTTCAGTACTGTGAGTATGCTTACCTACATCCTTGGTAGACCCTGCACACACAGGTATATTCTACATTTGGGTAGGGTTGCAGAAGTACAGAGAGAGTAATTTCTATTGTGTGGATTTTATCTTGCTGGACTTACAGTGTTGCTGTGTACGATAGTTTATCAAGGCAAGTAGTCTGTCTGCGTAACTCCCAACTGAGGACCTATCCACATAATAGCCAGAGAATAGCCTGTTATTTTTTGTCTGTGCACCACACAGGTCTTTTCAGCAATAGAGAAATGGCATTCTTACAGTTGGTTGCTACCAGTACATGGCTACATCCATTAGTATTTCAGTGTTGTATTCCTACATAAGGGTATGCTTACAAAACTCCTTCCAAAGCTATTTGCACAGTGTGTAACAGCAGAAAGGCTGATATGCCTCTGTGTTTCTGCCTCTGCCAGACCTCTCAACCACTCAGGTACATATTTGAACAGACTCAGGGAAAAAATAAAGAAAAAGTCAGAGACAGTCAGGAACACCTTTAAAATATTAGTGCCATTAAGTTGAGACATTAAGAGAATCAGAGCATATGTATTAATACACCTTTTCTGAAGTAAAAGAAGTGTCTAACTCTTAATTATTGTCATTATTCATTAAGTGTAATTCACCACCTTTCTGGCCAAAGTCAGTAGTTTTCGGAGGGATTCAGAGGGAGATAAAACTTATTTCAAATTCAGGGACATCCCTGAAAATTAGGGACATTTGGGAGGTATGGCCTCTGCCCTAAACAGATATGCCAGTGTTTGTTCTGCTGTGATACTGTGTGGGGTTGTAAAGTGATGGTGTAACATTATTTCCTGCTAGAATGGCTGCTTCTCTTATCACAGTCATGTAATGTAATCCCACAACAACTGTTGGTTAACATCCACAGAACAAGTTGTATGGTATGGTATTCCTATTTCTCTTTTAGATTCACTCATTCTGATGCATGATATATTTATTTAAGCACCAACTGGATGTATATCTACCGTGGCTTAGTGGTACTTCATGATGTGCAGTATGTGCAAGGTACAGGATTCGAGACTTACAGAGGTGTTTTATTTTGCTCCTGAGCAGAACAAGGACCCTCACATGCAGAGTGACTAAGGCACTTTTAAGCAGTTGTAAGCGGGTTTGTGTGGGTTTGCGCATTGCTACTCATTGCTTAGCCAAGCGCAAACTTGCACAAACCCGCTAACTACTGCTTAATAGTGCTTACTCCCGCTAACCCTCTCACTCATTTCTTTGAAAGAAAAGAAAAATGGGGAGATAGGAAAGTGGTGAAAAAGGGGCACAAAGAGAGAAAGACAGTATGGAAATAGCTCAGGATGTGCAGGGCAGGTGTAGGGAAGTTCCATAACTGCCTATTTCTTAAACAGCAACATCTGTGCATATGCAATAAATTTGGAGTTAGATATGAAACCTTCAACCCCTGAGAGAGGGATGAGGACAACAAAGTATGTTGTAATGCCAATTAAATAACATTTCATGTGTCCAGTGGACATGTGTGCAAAATGGGCAGCTATGTATGGGGCGTAATTTTTTTTTTGGGAGCAGATTGCCCTTTTTTTTTGGTGAGAGTGGAATGTGGGGTAGAGGAAGTAGGTATATTTGGGGAAGTAGGTTGGGGAGGTAAACAGACAAGACAAACAAGATGCATACAGGGGCAGTATATGACACATGTGGTGGATGAACACCTTTGATGGGGAGGGATGTTTGGAAATCGCAAGCCCATGAGCCCCAGATGGAAACAGCGGGACTGAAGTCCCCACCCATGGGCAGTCACCACTGCACCTTCACAGCCCAGAGGGTGGCTGTGCTGGGGGCTGTGTAGGAGGAGCAGGCTGACCCGGGAGTTGCGCCACTCAAGCCTCAAGCTGGCATAGATGTTCTGCAACAGAATGTTCAATCTCTCTACGCACCACAGCCCGGACAGTTCGAAGGGTGATAGCTGGTCCTCTTCCACCCACTCTTGCTTGGGGGGGGCAAGTCCCATCTTCTGCAGCGCTTCCACCTGAAGGTGGCACATGGCCAACAAGGAGGACATCCCAGGCTGGGGACCAGATCTGCTGGTGTCAGGTGCCATGGCCAGCTGAAGTGGGACAGGTGGGTCTGCTGGGACCGGCCTTCTAATATGAACTATGTTTTGGAGAGATAATAAAGATATGGGTTAGTAACAGTCAACAGCATTCCCAATTAGTTATAACAGGATGCAGAAGTATTCCCATTAACCCAACACATCAGATTTTCAACAGTTGAAAAACAAGCATAACACATGCATATATAGAACAATTGTGGAGATTACAACAGCATGCAGGTTGAATTGATGGTAACAGGCCACCAATATTGTGGCATTTTAACAGGGCACATGCATAGAAATAAATGCAAATATTTATAAACCAATAGGACATATGTCCCAACAAATATTTTGAGATTAGACATACTGATTGAGGTGTGGAATTGCATTTTTTATGCACATACAGTTGGGTGGAAAAAGATAGCTTAATTAACAACTTATATATCCTTCTAGTTTTCACTACATTCCTATTACCTGCAGTTATATGTCCCTTACATGTATTATTACACTACCCAATGTCCTTATATTGTGCAATTGGATTTTGCTAGATCATTATATACATGAGCTGTATCTTACATACAAACTGTCCAAAATGCAGATGTTACTGCTACATATTTTGAGAGTTGCTCATACACACTACTGCTAAGATGGTACACTGACAGCTCTACTTTCATATAATTATCTAGATATGTTCAGGTGAAAGTATCAGTTATATAACAGCTCCCTACATTTCTGGCAGCACACTGACATTTCTGTGGAACACAATACCAAGCAACTCATGTGCCAGATTAACCTGTACATGCTGGGCATGAACCAACAGTTGAGGGCTGTAAATATGCATAAAAGCTACTGGCACTCTCTTTATCCACGTTATATAGGCCTACCCAAGTGTGGGTTAACACTGTTTAATACAACAGTACTTTTTGTAGAATGCAACAGTACAACAACATATCAAAGAAAATGACACAGACGCACTCCAGGAATTATACATTTATTAAAGGATTATTACACCTTTATTTATTGGGTTAAAACACTTTTTGAAGGCTCTCTCATTTATTTTATATAACAGTACATGCAGAATAATTACTAACCTGCCTGATGATGCAGCCTTTGCAGCATATCTACATGGGCTTACTGATTCATAGCCCGGACACCTGCAGCTGTGAAGTAAATACAGTGATATTGAGACATACCTATCCATAGTATAGAGAACCTTAGCAATTCTTAACTACTTAATACAATGGCTACTTACTCAGTACTGGGGCAATAGGCATTGCATGGGATTCCGGGATCCACTGGTCCAGTTGATCTTCCCTATGTCGCTTCAGGTCAGAATAATGGTGCCTAACCTGCTCACCAGTCCAAGGAACACCAGTGGCACTGGTGAGTTCACGAGCAAGACTGTTCCAGGCATCCGTTTTATATTGGGTACACTGGTACTGGCCCCACAGGAGCCTTTCCTCATGATTGTGGACAAGGGGCCAAACCATTACTTTGGACTCATCAATGCCCCAGCGTTGCGCTCTATATCGAGTGCCTTCTCCAACACCAGTCATGCTGACTGCAGAAGGAAGCTACAACCAGTTATAGCAAGTATTCCCACCTGTGGAGCTTAAATATGCCTCATTTCCCGCACTTATTTGTGATTGGCCAGTTTTGAAAAAACTCAGCTGTAGGCACACCTGCTTAGCTGATGTTGGCAATGTTTAAAATGCCTTTGATAGATATGTGTCTGTTGAATGTGCATGTTTATGAAATGCTGTCATGGTTTAGTGGTTAAGTACTGTGACTATAGTGCACAGTATCCTGAGTTCGAGCCCTGTCACTGCTTTTTATTTTCCTACTGGGCAGACATGACTGGTTAAGGTACAGTAAAGGAGGTGTGGCTGTGTTTAACTGACTTTGCTCAACTTTGCCTGACTTTGCCCAACGTTGCTCAAAGTTGCTCGACGTTGCTTGACGTTGCTCAACGTTGCCTGACATTGCGCTGGTTAGTGTGGTGTGCAGTTATGTGCAAATACATTGTGATTGCGATGGTTAGTGTGGTGCGCAGCTACATGCAAAGACATTATGCTGGTTAACGTAGTGCACAGCTATGAGCAATTGTATTTAAATATGCTCAATACTGGTAAAATGTGCTTAGCAGTACTTTATATTGCTTAAAATAGGGCATTCATGCCTCAGAATGAATAACCAGTTCACCTTCATATATATATAATTTGTTCACTACTACATTTAACTTTTCCATACTTTTTACAAAACGTATATATAAAAAATGTCAGGAAATATTTTTGTATACAGATTTCCAACAGAAAATGGAACGTGTAGTAGTGGAACTACAACCAGGATTGCCTCCTCTTTGTGCGAAGGCTCTAACTGCTACACTATCACTATTTTTTCTTAATTTGCATATATTTTTTCTTATTATCCTCTTCTGGTGTCTAAGCTGCTAACTGTAGCTAAGCAATGGGCAAACCCGCACAAACACGGGCTACTATATTGGATGAAATAATAAAAAAAAATAAATAAAAAAAATCTTTCTATTTTTAGTTTTGTTAGTTGTTTAACATATGGGGAGTATAGTGTTACATTGTGCACATGTGAGCGGACCCGCTCATGTAACTTGACATTGCGGCATTTCTTCATTGCAGGGGTGTGGATTTTTGGACTGTTCGGCAGTCTGACATGCCCCCTACACTCGTTCATGCTCCGTGTAAGCTTTAGATTTGAGTCAGCGTGCCCTCATTAATATGCATGGTGTGCTGCCATCATACTCTTAGACTGGCGCTTCCGTGTAAGACTAATCTAGTCTTGCACGGAAGATTAATAAATCCTGGGGCTTGTCCTTCTAAGGGTGTAAGATCATTAACATACTGCTTCATCCTACCATCCTGAAACAATTTATAGATGTAATTTTCACATAATTTTCTCTTTACACTGTTAACTACAAGTAGTATCCCCAGCTATTAGAATGTCATATGAGTATGCATGTATGCCTCTTTCAGTGCAATGGCATACCTTTCAGCTGTGCAGATCTTTGCAAAATGTCCAGATTTGTGCCTCATATTTTGGGGTGGTTTCCAATAAAATTTTTGGTTTTCTGAAAAATCATTGAAGATTGAAGTCAGTAAATAATGACAAACATTTGGGTTTCAGACTTCATATCCTTCATAAAAATGCATGCCAATGGAAAACCCATTATTCTAACAACTTTCTACATTTATAAGAGCAATATTTAAAATATGGCCCTAATTTTGGCCATTTGTCCTCCTACTAGTTTTGCCTTTTTCCAGATTTCTTGTGTTAAGAGATTAAGAGGTATATGCAGGTCTGAAACTTGTGTGGTTTATGTAGTTTAAACTTTACTGAAACTATACATCTCTGTGTACAGTGTGTTCATTATAATGCCATAAGGCAGCTTTAGCTAAAACTTAGATTTCATCCTTTATGCTCAGTTTTCTTTACATTTCTGGGTAGAAAAGCATTATGGCAGAAAGTACATAAGCACTCGGGCCTTGCTATTGAAATTAGGCTTTTATGACTTCTACTCGTTATCTGCCTTTTTATGCTATTTGACTAAAAAAATTATTTTATCAAGCCTCATTAAGGATCAAACATTTACAGTCTTACTACTAGAAATACAAAGCAGCACAATGTCTGGATATTATGTTCCATACCACTATTACTAACGTCTGTTAATTAATTTTCTGCTATGACAACTGTATACTGCATATCTCAGTATTATATTTATTCTTGCATGCATAAAACTCATTTGAATGCATCGTACTGATTTCCTGCATAAAAATAACTTTTATTAAAAAGTGAAATGTTAAACAGGAATAAAAAAGCACCCACCGCATTTTTCATTTTAAAGTAGACGTGCAGGATAATAAGAAATATAACATTCCATTTCTACTGTGATGCTGTATCCTGTTGATAAAAAGCCTGCATGGCTCTTCTTTGTAGTATATTGCTTTCTGCAGCTTTGATTAATCTTATTGCAAAAATAATTACAAAGCAATTGGATGCAGCAAAGATGTATGTCTTCAGGTTAATTAAAGATATAAATGACTAAGCCCAGTGCTTCAAGATTTTAGAATACTTAAAACAATTTTTTTTTATTTTATTTATTTACATAATAAGTGTGTAATGAACTGATACATTCCGGAACCTTTTCAGCTATGACTCAGACCAGTAGGGTAGAAGTGAATGAAATATGCATCTTTGTATGCTGTGAATAGCAAATTCAACATTTTTTTTTACATTCCTGCTTCATTCTGTGATCTTTCTACCTAGTGTCACACACCCATACAGGCTCTTACAGCTTTGTTGTTCCCTCCAGACATTGTCTAATTCATCTGGGGCTGGTCAAGAACCTAAAAGCATCCAGAGGGGTTTAGCCATCACCATTGCACTGTTTTCTTTTTTTTTCCATTGTACCCTAGCCATCACTTCCCCCTACAACTGTGGAATCCATGGTTTTACATTCAAGTGGTGGTCATGTAGTATATGGCCTCCATCTCTGTGACAGCTCAGCCATACCCACCACTCTTACCTCCCCATGAACAACACCTCCTCAATGTGGTGTCCCCTGTCTTCTCTAGGGATTACCAAAAGGCATGCCAACATAACTGCCCACACCCTGGGACGGGCACATCTGTCGCTCTCCTGTTGCTCTGTAAGTCACACAAATCGTTAATCAAACTGTGGTCAACTGGACTATAGCCAGGGCTTTATGCCTCAATGTTACCAGAGCAGCTCAGGCTCAATTCAACCAACATGGTTTTCAGAGCTGACTAAATCAGAGTTAAACATTTAATAATAACTTTAGTCCAACATTTCTTTTAATTGATAATTATTTATTTTAGCTAATATCTTGCTTGTAGTAAGGTTAACAAAACGTTTATGTGGCAAACTTCTTCCAGTATTCCCAGGTTTGATTACCCTAGTCTCTCTGTTCCTTCTATTTGACTCTGAGAAAGCCGCTTAAATAGGCATTGATTCTAGATCACCTCTGAAAAAGAGGTAATTGTGTTTAGTGGATGTAGCCAATTAACAAGAAATGTACCTTTTTGTGTGATGTTGTGGATGGGATATGCTTTAGCTAGTGCTCCGGGTATATATGTCTCTGTGAGTACATACGCATCACGCACACACACACACACACACACACATATATATATATATATATATATATATATATATATATATATATATATATATATATACAGATATAGATATAGATATAGAGAGATAGATGTACAGATATAGATATACTGATATATTGTAGATAGATATATATAGAGAGACATGAAGAGACAAAGCATAGGGGAGAGAGGGAGAGTGTATATAACAGGTACCACTCACTATGTTGTTGAACTGGCAATTCACAGGAGTGAACAGCTTGGGAAATTTATCAGTAATGAGTGCTGTAGATGTTAAAGGAAGGGCGAGCAACTGTGTCTGGGTAAGGTCAGTGTGGATTTGTGATTCTTATGTCAAAATTTTCAGATATACTAAAGATTTTGGCATTAGGGCGTATATGATTGTTTGTGGTTTAGGGTTAGAGTAAGAGCTAGGTAAGGGGAAAGATTTACTGTTGCTCATGTGTGTTGCTGTATGTGGTTTGTGTCTTAGTGACTTGTGTAGTGGTAGTATTATGGAAATAGTCTGCCTGTGAAAAGTTGTAAGCTTGGGATTAGAGGCAGGAGGAGAGTTTAGGTTATGGCTAGCACAGATTAAAAAGGTGGTTCAGGGGTGCAAAGGTCTCATGCCTATCCTTACTAATGCTTGCTAATCCCAATCCTAACTTTTCTCTAACTCTAAACCCACAACTTACCTTACTAAAACCATTTCCTTAATACTACCACTATTCAAACAAAGCATGTCTGAATTTAATGGCACAGTTTTAGTTAACAGTATAGGAAAGTGTTTGTTTTCTACAAGCAATTTTTTTTTTATTTTGTTGATTTTTTTATTATGTTGACTTTCAAAATGCCATCTTAGCTCAAAGTGTTTCAATACACACACACACACACACACACACACACACATATATTATATATATATATATATATATATATATATATATATATATATATATATATGAGAGAGAGTGAGACACAGATCATGCCTTAATAGCACAGGGTCGGGGGACATTATATACTAGGGAGTACTCTTACAGATCATGCCTTAACATCACAGGGTAAGAAGGGAGCACCAGGTACCATAAAAATGTTTTTTCAAGCACACATATGAGACACCATTCCAAATAAAAGCAAGTAGGCTATGTATTGTCATATCTACTTGTTACATTTGCCCCAGCATCTCTCAGAGCCACCGAATGAACTTAGATCACATGGATAATGATAAAGATTTTATTCTTCTGCAGTAACAGAGCCAGATTATTGTATAATTTGTTACTACTTTTAGAGAAGTTAATAAACATATCAGCTGATACTCCAAATCTAGAGTAATATACTATTGATGCAATGGTGAGTATTGGGTCAGATTTATAAAGGCTACCACCAGGTGTACACAAGGTGTACAACTCAAGGTAACCTTTTGCAATTCAGAGGCAGCCCTAACATAGTGCACAAAGACATACAGCACCATGTCAGATTGTCTCTGCAGCCATGCTACATGCTGTAGATGAAGTCTTGGGGAGAGACGTATGCTAATCAGCCATGTGGTCCTATCCCCAGAATTACATTTCCAAAGCCATCTATGCTCTGAGCAATTCATAGATTTGCTTGGCCATGTAGAATAGAATGGCTTCCCTTTGCACATTGTGGTAATGAACACAGCCAAAAGCTATATTCATCCATCATGGTAGAGGTAAGTTCTGGGAAGCCCTCAGGTAAGGCTAGGATGTGTATGCATGAGACTATATGAGGGGCTCCATATGTGAATGTATGTGTGAATGGTTGTCTGCCTAGGAAGAAGTAGTAGGCAATAGTGAGGGGTTATGTTAGATGTGTGTGTGTGTGTGTGTGTGTGTGTGTGTGTGTGTGTGTGTGTGTGTGTGTGTGTGTGTGTGTGTGTGTGTGTGTGTGTGTGTGTGTGTGTGTGTGTGTGTGAGCATGCATGTGTGTGTGTGCGTGTGTGTGTGCGCGTGTTTGTGCATGTGTGTGTGTGTGTGTGTGTGTGTGTGTGTGTGTGTGTGTGTGTGTGTGAGTGTGTGTATGTGAATAGGTGAATGGGTGAGTGTGTCAGTGAATGCCATCAGGTGGGGCATGGGCTATTTCCACCCCTAAACTGATACTGTTTTAGTGTCATTAAAGCATGAGTTATAAGTGCTATCACCAGAGTCTAGTGTCACGACCCCCTGATGTCTGTTCTAATTGCCACACAGACACAACTTTTTAGAGTTATTCCTGGTGCAAGTAGCCCTCCCCCAAATGATGCAAGCTCAGCTCATTAGTCAAGAAATGTGTGGAAATATGACAGTCACCCAAACCACTCCACACTCTTACATAAACATACACCCACACAGACACACACACACACACACACACACACACACACACACACACACACACACACACACACACACACACACACACACACACACACACACACACACACACACACACACATGCAAACAGACAATGGAATGCCTGCTATGGTAACACTAATGTAGATGAAGTCATCAATGGTGACAGTCATCTTAAGTAGTTTTTCAACATAATTAAGACGGTTTATTGATATAGAATATTTCTGAATCACATTAGCATGAACTTACTTAATGTTGTGAATCTCTGCATAAGAGCCTTGAACTTCAAACATACAAAGAAAACTAAGAATGTCACTGAGGTTAGACAGTAAATCTCTAACTCTAACATACAGAGAAGACTCACCCCCCCCCCCATGTGGCAAACATAAAAAAGTATGTCAGTTCATATTCCAGTACATTTAATCTCTGCATACAGACTGACTGCATAGCATCAGAGAGTAATTTAAACAGGTGAAACATTTTGACTATAATGGTTATGGAGAGATAACTGTTGTCTGTCCGAGCACCCAACTGGACTCACCAGGAAAGTGTATATTGCATGTACATTGGCAAGCCTTCATTATGGTTGATCTGTAGAACACCATCAGTGCCATTACAATGACCTTCATTAGAAGAGGACCCGGCAGTGGCAGGACTAGCTCATCCAAGACCACAGTACCCTGCTGGATCTCTACAGTAAGTCAGAACGTCCACAGCTTAATGCCTTCTCGTGCTCTGTAAGGGCTAACTACTTGACAAGTTGTGTAACTTTAGTTCCTAATAAATTAGTCTTATCAGTGCTTCCCAGTTATGATAAGTAGATAGCATGCTCCTGTAAGTATTATTGAAATAACAGGTATAACACTAAAACAGTGCATAAAAGTAAGGTGATGAAATGGATCCACTATGACATAACTATGTGAGTCAAGCAAAGCTAGAATAATCATTAATATAATTATCCATAAGTACTTCCCTGCAGCAAAATGTACAGAAAGCAAACACTTGTTACTTTTGTGTATAGCTCCATGATGAAAGTGTAGCTTGTGAAGGAGTTTTCTCTTCTTCAGAAATTTCTCCAGTATTCTTTATCTGCCATGAGTGTAGCACAAGTGCTTGCTATATAAATGTAAATATATATATATTTATATAGGTTCCCTTCAGAATCTCGAAATCCTAAAACCTCGAAATTTTTTTGGATTTGTTTTGGAATTTCAATATTTTAAAACATTGATTATATGGTCTTGATCATATGACATTCGATGTTTCTGAATTTTGAGATTCTGAAGTGAATCCATATGTATATGTGTGTGTGTGTGTGTGTGTGTATATATATATATATATATATATATATATATATATATATATATATATATATACACATATATATATATATATATATATATATATATATATATATATATATATATATATATATTCCAAGCTAGAACTTTCAAAGAGTGACCTCCCAAACCTCCTGTAACAGAGGCCTGGGAGGTCACTCTTTGAAAGTTCTAGCTTGGCTGGAGTTTTCATTTAGTTTTTTTCTCATTGGTTTTTCAGTGTGACCTTTTAACTCTTTGTTTTTATATGTATATATATATATATATATATATATATATATATATATATATATATATATATATATTTATAATGGGTCCACTTTGTAATTTTGAAATTTCACAACTTCCAAGCTTTAAGTACCAAAGATCAGAACATCAAAGTTGTGGAATCTCGAAACTTGGCAATGGAGATTTCCGTACAGTGTGGAACGGGAACTTTACCATTGTCTTCACTGTAGTGTGATCTCGGAGTTGGTATATTTAAGTTACAGGGTGTGTATGCATGTGTGCTCGTGTGTGTGTGTGTGTGTGTGTGTGTGTGTGTGTGTGTGTGTGTGTGTGTGGTGGGGGATGCAGCCCCTCTAGATAGGGGGGTGCAGGGGGGCTTAGCCTCCTGCAAAAAATGTGATTTGTGTTGTTTTATTGTTTAAATTTTCTTTTTTTCATTTTGAGATTCGACAATTTTGATGTTCTGAGCTTCAGTATTTAGAACTTTGAAGTTGAGGAATTTTGAAATTGCAAAGTGGACTTATATATATATATATATATATATATATCTATATATACATACATATATATATATATCTATATGTGTGTGTAGGAAAAAATTTTTTATATCTATATCTAGTTATATATCATAGAATCATAGGAGGTTACTAGGCTATTGGCCCTGAGGCTCTTATAAGCCTAGCCAAGAGCTTAGTCCATGTTTAGACCAGTCATCACACAATTTCCCTGTCCCGCAAGGACATGAGTGGAATCCCAGGGGTATATTTCCTGTTTCCCATCCAGTTATCAAGGTTGTGCTTAAAAAGGGTTAAGAGGTACTTTTCTAGATGTGGAGAGGGAGTCTATTCCATAGATGGGGGGAGTCTCTGGAACACAAATCTGTCCCACCAACAAGTCCTGTTGATGTCACAGTCCAGGTTGAGGACATGTGTGCGAGTTACTGAATTGGAGCTTGACTTGCGGATATGCAGCAGTCCCATCAAGGTGAGGTCCGTGATCGCCTTGTATGTCAGACAGAGGTCACCTCTGAGGAGTCTGTATGAAACTGACTATAGGGATAGGGCTTTTAGTCTATCTCTGTATGCTAAATGTTTGAGGCCCTGGATTTTCCTGGTGAGGAACCTCTGTGGTCTCTCCAGCTGCTGCATGTGCTTTGTGAGGTACATGCTGAAAAGGGCATTGTACTCAGTAATGGGCCTTATAAGGGAAGAATACAGGAATGTTATGACTTCCTTGTCCCTGGATGAGATACTCTTATTTATGAGGTGGGCCATGTAGAAGGAATTCCATACAACAGAAGCAATATGGTGGTCAAAAGTGAGGTTGCCATCAACCTGGGTTCCAAATCCCTCACAACTGATTTTGTGCTTAGGCCATTGTTATTAATGTGATAATGTGTGGTGATGTCAATCTCCCCAAAGCGGATGATGATGCGTTTTTTGGTATTCAGCTTGAGGTCATGTTTCTGGCACCAGTCATTTTTCTGAGTGAGACCCTCTTGGAGGCTGTCCACATCACTAGGGGAATTGATGAGAGCACCCAGCATGCAGTCATCTGAAAACTTGGTCAGCCATAGCCCGCTGGTTTTGGCCTGCATCTTAGAAAAGTATATCCCAAATGACAGAGGCCCCAAGACCAAACCCTGGGGTACGCTGCTTGTTACAGGTCTACTGTTTGAGGAGGCTTCCTTTATTTTGACTAGGTGGCTTCCACCAGTGAGCCAGTTTGCTACCCATATGTCAACATATGGATTGATGCCGAATTGAGAGAGTTTATCTATTAGGACTGAGTGGGGAATAGTGTCAAAGGCTTTAGCCAGGTCAAGGTGGGTGGTGTGCACTGTCTTCCCCTCGTCCATGGCTTTGGTGACTGTCTCAAAGAAGTCAACCAAATTTAGCAGACATGACATCCTCTTGATGAAGCCTAACTGTGTGGGATCAGATGTTTGGAGGTTTCCAATGTCCTTGTTAATCAGGTCCATGATTATCCATTTCATGGCCTTGCAGATCAGGCTAGTTAGGATGATGGGTCTATAATTTTCTGGATCGGTGGACACTCCACCTTTGTGTAAAGGGATGACAGTGGCTGCTCTCCACTCACCTGGGATGAAGCCAGTACTCAGGCTTTGGTTGAATAGGGCAATTAATGCTGCTGAAAGTTCTTGCCTAAGTTCACGTAAGATGCAGGCTGGTACTTTATCAGGTCCTATGGATGCTGGTTTTTTTTGCCTTTAAGAGAAAAGTGATGATCTGTTCCCTAGCTATAAGGGGAAGGGGGGAGGTACTGGGGATGTCCTGATTTACTGATGGGGGGACAGATGGGTGAAGTTCTCACTGAATTTGTCAGCCGGCAAGTTTTCTATATCTACGGCATTTGTATATGTGGTGTCCTTGATCACCAGTTCTGAACAGATCTGAGTGCTTCTTTTGAGGCTGTGGACATATGTGAAGAAAACCTTATGATTGTCTTTAGTAGATGTGGCCAATTTGGACTCAATATTTGCTTTGGAGGATTTCACTGGTGTTCTTATTTGCTTGTTCAGGCTAAGGAGACATTGCTTCCAATTGGGCACCTGCTCTTTCTTGGTCTTGGACAGCAATTATTTTCCTTTTGTTATAGAGTTTATTTATTGTGGATGTCCACCAGACAGGTTTACGCTTTCTTGCGGAGGATGATTTAGTCTTGTCAGGTATTCCTGATTCCATGCATCTATATAAATGTTTGTATAGTGCTTTTGTGTAGTTTTGGATATTGACACCAGTTCCCACAGAAGGGGAGGGGGCTGTGAAGCTGTTTATACCATCCCTCAGGAGACTGTAATCAGCTTTGGTAAGTTTTTATGTCTGTTCCTAGCTAGCAGCAGGTTGACGGAGATGGTGACTTCGAAAGTGACTGCTTTCTGGTTGGATCTTACTGTGGGGATGATACAACAGGGATGCTGCAGTGGTTATTCATGTTGGTTAATACCAATTCCAAGATATTATCACCTCTTTCGAGGGTATTGACTAGATCTTCCAAGGCATTTGCATTGATAAAATTAAAGAATCTCTGGGCAGTTGTGTTCTGGCATGAATAGTTCTTCCAGTCTTTGTTTGGGAAGTTAAAGTCATCCACTATCAGGGTAAAGGGTTGAATCTTGATAGATTCAAACAGTTCCAAATAGGCAGATTGGGCATCTTGAGACAGATTTGGGGGCTGGTAGCTAGCTATGATTTGAATAGGGGTCTTGTCAATGGTTAACCGCACATAGACTGTCTCCTGTGTGTCATTCTGTTTGACCAGCCTGGAGGTGTGTATGTCTTTAATGTATATTGAAACTCCACCTCCTTTGGCTTTGCTGCCCACAGTTTGGGGTCTGAATGTATGACAGGATAAGTAACCAGGTAAGGCTGGGGTGCTCTCCACAGCTTTGAACCGGGTTTTTGTGACTGCACAGATGTCAACATTTTCCAGGGTTAAGAATGCTTGCAGTGAGTGTAATTTCATGTTTATACTCCTAGCATTTAACAGCATGACCTTTAATTTGCGTTTTGTTGAAAGTTTTATGTTGGTTTTATTGACCTCAGGACTTTTCCTAAAAAGGCTCTATGGAGGAGGTAAGAGCCTTTGCCAAAAGTCTGAAGCCCAGGTGAAACAGATGCTGGCTATCTCTGGCAACGCATAGTGGTCTGTCGATCATATAATCTAAGGCTGTCAGGTACTGGATCCCCCTGAAATGACACCAGAGACTAAGCCAATTGTTAAAGTCAATCACTTTCTGTTTGTATTGAGGCATCATTCTGAGTGATGTCAGAATGCTGCTTAAGGCTAGGGACATACCTGCATGCTGGGACACATAATCAGTTAGCTCAATCATGTCTCTCTTCATATAGTCCAGAGAGGTACATCTCAAGTCATTCACTTCAACATGGACTATGACAGAGTCATAACAGTACCTGTTGTTGAGAGACTTGAGTGCGTATGCGATATGGCAGATTCTGGCACCTGACAGACAGCTAACCCTGACTTTCTCCCTATCCAGCCTGGTGAGAGGCACATCTGTGTGTCTCACAATTGAGTTTTTACATATATATATATATATATATATATATATATATATATATTTATATATATATATATATATACATATATATATATATATATATATATATATATATATATATATATATATATATATAGTGTGTGTGTGTGTGTGAGAGAGAGAGAGAGAGAGAGAGAGATGTGCGTATATGTATGTATATATATATATATATATATATATATATATATATAGTAGCTATATATGGAGTATTATATCTATATATCTGTCTGTCTATATTAGCAAAACTAATTGTGACTGCGGTAACATGATTAGAATACATAATTAAGTTTGTGTAATTAGAGCCTTACAAAGCTCAGACTTTTTTGTTTCAGCAAGAAGAGCTTCGTCATTAGTGGTATTTAACATTAATGTCATGGGTTCAAAACATGTTTTTTTCTTTTGCTGAGACTGATTGGTACAGGTATGCTGCTTTGTCATACAGAGTTATTATATTTGGCAGGCTAGAATATATGTGTATTAACTTTTGAAAAATAGAAACAATTGCAATATTGACTCTGCATAAATCAGTTAAATTGCAAACAACTTTTTCATGTATGAATAATTTCCTGATGAAATTGTAGCCTGCATACTCAACAGTCCTCCAGTATTTATTTTATGTTGTGCTTACACTATAAATATATACCTATAGCTATTGATATAGATATAGCTATAGATATAGATAAAGATTTAGATGGAGATATGGATATAGATATGCCAAATCCTTTTCCAAAAAAGTGATGCATAAACAGATGGTGCACCAGCAAAATCAAACATCCAAACAGAAATGAAATAAGAAATGTCCAGCTCAAAAAACTTTCTTTAATAACATAATTTTGTTTCTCAGTGTCTAGAATGTGTTATAAAAATCTGCATTTCACATAAACAGCAACTGCACTGTTGTAGCCTCATAACTGCCCATTCATTTTTAAATACATGTAAAGAAAACTCATGATTATAAGGCAATACAAAGATAGAAATATGCTGTCATCCTCAAATAGGAACTATATGATGATACAAATGATGACAACTGCCAAATATATCAGTTAGCTTAACTAATGAAGAACCAGATTGTATTTCCTTAATATTCAATCAAATTATATATCTATCGATAGGTACTTACATACATTAAATTCAAAATATGTTGAGACCTTACATAGAACAGTGAATCAGTTATATAATACTCTATCACCATCTAATGGTCAAGTATATTATTGCAAAATGAATTAAATCTTGCAAAATAAAAATCAGATCGTAAATCCAAACTGTTTTCATTATATACTTAGAAACCTTCATTCACACCAGTAAAAAATGTTTACCAAGATTAGCTCTGATTTATCTTTGAAATTCAATAACGTCCTTCAGCTGTAAAATCATATTTACACTTATTTTGTCTATAACTATAAATGTAAAAACACTACTAAGCGAAAATTTATGTTTATATAAAGCAATTCTTGACCTCTAGCAAGTAATATTTTTTTAAATTTAATGCTACACTTTGTTTAAATGAAAAGGTTGTTTGTCCAATGTAGAAGGCACCATACCCACATACTGTTGTATATATTACCCCCTATGTATTTCAAGTAATTAAATGATTAATTTGAATTTTTTTATCAAAAGTAAAAGTGATGCCATTCAGTCATACATATCCTGGGACAATAAGTGCAATCACTACAGGATAATATGATTTAGGAGGATTAGGGACCAAATATATATGTAGTAAAGTCTGTTGTCTCAAATAACCATTAAGAAACAGTCTCAGAAATACATTTAACAAAGGACTGGTCATCCTTCAAAAGATAACTATTTCTGGATTATATTATGAATCATATAACTATTAATCCCAGATGTAATAACAAATCATATTTGCTCTCTGGGTTATGTCTGCCAACTACTTTATATTCTAAAAATTCTTAATCGACAGTTGCCTTAAGCAACTCTATGTGCTTTTTCCCCAACATGTCCATAATAACCTTTATTAATACATTTATTTATCAAAATATCAGCTTCCCTCCCATAATCTGCAACATACTTAGAGAACGAAATCTGGAAAAAAAACATAACCAATGGGAAGACAAATGCCCCAAAATAGGGACACTTTTTAAATATCACTCACACAAATCTAGAAAGTTGATAGAATAACTGGTACTGCATTAGCATGAATTTTCTGAATGATACTAAGTCTGAAAATTAAATGTCTGCTATTATTTTCTGACTTCAGTATTCAACGGTTTGCCAGAAAGCTACAATTTTATGAGAAAAGGACCAAAAAATATGAGTAAAAACCCTGAACATTCTGGAAAATCTGTAAAGTCGAGAGCTATCATCTGCACCATTGTTACAGATACATCATATTCTTAAAACAAATTATGACTTATGTGTATTATTTACTGCATACGTGGGATGGCAGATCCCTATAAATAATTGCATTTTTAGAAAATGGCTTCCAGTATAGAGATGTGGTTATCGAATCACCTTCATTTATTTTTCATTACAAAGACATACAGACATATTTATGGATAACAAATCATGAGTTAACATGAATAAAATGCAAAATTCATTACTGTTTCAGAAGACATAAAAAAATCATTCAAGATGTCAATATTAACTTTCAAAATTAACCAGCAGTCATCTAGAAAGTGTCACTAGTTTACTATATATGATTATTCTGATCATGATAAACATGTAGATTTTCAAAATTAGCACCAGATGACCACTCCTTTCACTTGAAAATAGCAATCACCTTTGAAATAGAAAATATTTTCATTAAGACTTCTAACAAAATTAATAAAAATCATTAAACTCTGTTGAATACAATCCATGTGTTTCCAAAAATATATTTTACAGCATGTATACCCCAATATGGTTATATTGGTATATTGGGAAGCTGTGTCCAAAGTGCAAAGAGATGCACCAGTGGAGTGGAGGGACAACCAATGTACAAGGAGATGCACCAGTGGAGTGGAGGGACAAAGTCTTGACTACTGGCCAGTTGACCTGGGTTTGATTAGCTGTCTGGTTGACTGATGGTGCGACAAGAGGGGGACAGGTATGACCATTCGGCTTGGTAATCCCTGGTGAAAGCTCCAAGACCATTCAGGGTGGTGGTCATGGCTGAGCTGCTGTGGAGATGGAGCAGTATGGTGCATGACACTCATTGCATTACTACCCCTCAAACATTACCACATTGACAAACTGGGAGTGGGTATTGGCAGATAAGACATTCTGAAAAAAAACCCTCTTGGAATAAAGATTGCCAAGGCTCCAGAATGCCCTTAGGTTCTATGATCAGGCAGAGCTATAAACTGGAGAAAGCTGGTGATAGGAGTAGCTAGTAGACCCATTGCAGGCATGGAGCACTGGGTAGGACAGCTGTACAATGATGCAGGAACCCAAAATAGTTAATTACACACAAGTGATAAGAACATATGGTTTATCCACTGATTTATTTTCTATTAAATTGAAGATTTTAGAAGAGTCCTTAAGTATACCAGGTACAAATTGCAACAAAGGTTACACATATTGTTCGAAAAATGTAGAAAAGATCTTTCAAGGAACTATTCCCTAACACTATAAATCTGCCAAGTAGAAAAAATTCTTTATATATTATTAGTAAAAAGATGGGTTAGGATCTTGTACAATCAACTGTATTGTATCTTAATTAGAAACAATACCAGTTAAATAATCCTCTTCCAAAACAGAATCATTTTTTAAGCAGGAATTGGATCCATGACAAGTATGTGACATACCTCTCAACTTCTTAGAGCAAGAAATCTGGACAAAGCCATTAATAAAAGTGGGACAAATGCTGAAAAATAGGGACATTTTTTAAATATTGCTCTTACAAACTTAGAAAGTTGATAGAACAACAGGTTTTGCTTTAGCATGAATTTTCTGAAGGGTATGAAGTCTGAAACTCAAATGCCTGTCATTATTTTCCAACTTTAGTCTTTACTAATTTGCCAAAAGTTTGCCAGAAAACCACAATTTTATGAAAAACAGAGCAAAAAATATGAGGTAAAAATCTGGACAGTTTGTGGAAATCTGTACAGTTGAGAGGTATGGTAGGTGATAGAAATGAATATCAGAAAGCTGTTTCAGAGCCTCAGTATAACACTCATCAATTTCTAAATTACCACCAACCCATCCTTGTCAGATATCATTATTGTTAAATCTTCCTTTTCTTTAAGTTTTATAAAGCTTTCCTTTTCTGTTGAGATACATTGTTAGATTGATTTTTTTAAATGGTAGTTGCATTCCTATTTAAATATTTTCAAATGGTTTCTTCAAAATCTGTAAGAGTGGGGTGATATGGTGACTGAAAAACAAACCCCGGGATTCATGAAGCTCGGCGCAAGGCCGGCGTAAGGTCTGCGCCGGCGGTGCAGTGAATAGCCGGCGCAGTAGCGCCATATGCATATTAATGAGAGTGCATCGCAACCACAGACACATGCGTAGTGTACGGAGCGAGCCCAGGCTACTGGGATATTAATG